>NW_027228817.1:70000-77500 GCF_019399895.1 Cardiocondyla obscurior | reverse complement strand
GCCGGGCGGTCGGCGACGCACGGTCTAACGCACGGCGGTATATGGGCGCCGGCGGTGAAATTTCGACGCCGCGCGGACTTAGCCGCTGCGGCGCACGGTAGTTACCTCCGCGTCAAAGATCTCGAGCTCCGTGTTGTTTTACGGCTCGGAGGTACGTACGGACCGCACGAACGGCAGAGTCCTCGAGATACAAAATTTCTTCGTCAAGTATTCACCAATTCCTTCGCTATCCGGCCTCGAAACGATCGCCGAGAGCTTGGCGCACATTTGGCCGAATGTCGGCAAGACGCCCGAAAGATCTCAAAAAGAGAACCAAAGTTCTCGTAGTAAGCGCGAAGCTAAATTCTCTCAAAAGCGTTCTAGTGCGAACGACACTTTTGTACGCACCGCAGTGCTTCGCCGAGCTCGGTTATACATACGCCGTAACGCTACGGTACGACCAGACCGAGAGCTCGCATGCACCGTGTTGTGCACGAGTCGCCGCAGCGACGACACCTCTTACAGTACCGAACCGAGCGGCCGGGCGGTCGGCGACGCACGGTCTAACGCACGGCGGTATATGGGCGCCGGCGGTGAAATTTCGACGCCGCGCGGACTTAGCCGCTGCGGCGCACGGTAGTTACCTCCGCGTCAAAGATCTCGAGCTCCGTGTTGTTTTACGGCTCGGAGGTACGTACGGACCGCACGAACGGCAGAGTCCTCGAGATACAAAATTTCTTCGTCACGTATTCACCAATTCCTTCGCTATCCGGCCTCGAAACGATCGCCGAGAGCTTGGCGCACATTTGGCCGAATGTCGGCAAGACGCCCGAAAGATCTCAAAAAGAGAACCAAAGTTCTCGTAGTAAGCGCGAAGCTAAATTCTCTCAAAAAGCGTTCTAGTGCGAACGACACTTTTGTACGCACCGCAGTGCTTCGCCGAGCTCGGTTATACATACGCCGTAACGCTACGGTACGACCAGACCGAGAGCTCGCATGCATCGTGTTGTGCACGAGTCGCCGCAGCGACGACACCTCTTACAGTACCGAACCGAGCGGCCGGGCGGTCGGCGACGCACGGTCTAACGCACGGCGGTATATGGGCGCCGGCGGTGAAATTTCGACGCCGCGCGGACTTAGCCGCTGCGGCGCACGGTAGTTACCTCCGCGTCAAAGATCTCGAGCTCCGTGTTGTTTTACGGCTCGGAGGTACGTACGGACCGCACGAACGGCAGAGTCCTCGAGATACAAAATTTCTTCGTCACGTATTCACCAATTCCTTCGCTATCCGGCCTCGAAACGATCGCCGAGAGCTTGGCGCACATTTGGCCGAATGTCGGCAAGACGCCCGAAAGATCTCAAAAAGAGAACCAAAGTTCTCGTAGTAAGCGCGAAGCTAAATTCTCTCAAAAAGCGTTCTAGTGCGAACGACACTTTTGTACGCACCGCAGTGCTTCGCCGAGCTCGGTTATACATACGCCGTAACGCTACGGTACGACCAGACCGAGAGCTCGCATGCATCGTGTTGTGCACGAGTCGCCGCAGCGACGACACCTCTTACAGTACCGAACCGAGCGGCCGGGCGGTCGGCGACGCACGGTCTAACGCACGGCGGTATATGGGCGCCGGCGGTGAAATTTCGACGCCGCGCGGACTTAGCCGCTGCGGCGCACGGTAGTTACCTCCGCGTCAAAGATCTCGAGCTCCGTGTTGTTTTACGGCTCGGAGGTACGTACGGACCGCACGAACGGCAGAGTCCTCGAGATACAAAATTTCTTCGTCACGTATTCACCAATTCCTTCGCTATCCGGCCTCGAAACGATCGCCGAGAGCTTGGCGCACATTTGGCCGAATGTCGGCAAGACGCCCGAAAGATCTCAAAAAGAGAACCAAAGTTCTCGTAGTAAGCGCGAAGCTAAATTCTCTCAAAAAGCGTTCTAGTGCGAACGACACTTTTGTACGCACCGCAGTGCTTCGCCGAGCTCGGTTATACATACGCCGTAACGCTACGGTACGACCAGACCGAGAGCTCGCATGCACCGTGTTGTGCACGAGTCGCCGCAGCGACGACACCTCTTACAGTACCGAACCGAGCGGCCGGGCGGTCGGCGACGCACGGTCTAACGCACGGCGGTATATGGGCGCCGGCGGTGAAATTTCGACGCCGCGCGGACTTAGCCGCTGCGGCGCACGGTAGTTACCTCCGCGTCAAAGATCTCGAGCTCCGTGTTGTTTTACGGCTCGGAGGTACGTACGGACCGCACGAACGGCAGAGTCCTCGAGATACAAAATTTCTTCGTCACGTATTCACCAATTCCTTCGCTATCCGGCCTCGAAACGATCGCCGAGAGCTTGGCGCACATTTGGCCGAATGTCGGCAAGACGCCCGAAAGATCTCAAAAAGAGAACCAAAGTTCTCGTAGTAAGCGCGAAGCTAAATTCTCTCAAAAAGCGTTCTAGTGCGAACGACACTTTTGTACGCACCGCAGTGCTTCGCCGAGCTCGGTTATACATACGCCGTAACGCTACGGTACGACCAGACCGCGAGCTCGCATGCACCGTGTTGTGCACGAGTCGCCGCAGCGACGACACCTCTTACAGTACCGAACCGAGCGGCCGGGCGGTCGGCGACGCACGGTCTAACGCACGGCGGTATATGGGCGCCGGCGGTGAAATTTCGACGCCGCGCGGACTTAGCCGCAGCGAAGTCCGCGAGCCTCGTGTTGCTTTTACCACGTAGTTACTTCCGAGCGGTCCGACCGTCAAAGTTCGCGAGCCTCGTGTTGCTTTTGGAACGTAGTTACTTCCGAGCGGTTTGATCGGCAAAGTACGCGAGCCTCGTGTTGCTTTTACCACGTAGTTACTTCCGAGCGGTCCGACCGTCAAAGTCCGCGAGCCTCGTGTTGCTTTCGGCTCGGAGTTACTTCCGCGCGGTCCTAGCGGCAAAGTACGCGAGCCTCGTGTTGCTTTCGGGTCGGAGTTACTTCCGCGCGGTCCGATCGGCAAAGTACGCGAGCCTCGTGTTGCTTTCGGCTTTGAGTTACTTCCGCGCGGTCCTAGCGGCAAAGTACGCGAGCCTCGTGTTGCTTTCGGCTCGGAGTTACTTCCGCGCGGTCCTAGCGGCAAAGTACGCGAGCCTCGTGTTGCTTTCGGCTCGGAGTTACTTCCGCGCGGTCCGATCGGCAAAGTACGCGAGCCTCGTGTTGCTTTCGGCTCGGAGTTACTTCCGCGCGGTCCTAGCGGCAAAGTACGCGAGCCTCGTGTTGCTTTCGGCTCGGAGTTACTTCCGCGCGGTCCTAGCGGCAAAGTACACGAGCCTCGTGTTGCTTTCGGCTCGGAGTTACTTCCGCGCGGTCCTAGCGACAAAGTACGCGAGCCTCGTGTTGCTTTCGGCTCGGAGTTACTTCCGCGCGGTCCGATCGGCAAAGTACGCGAGCCTCGTGTTGCTTTCGGCTCGGAGTTACTTCCGCGCGGTCCTAGCGGCAAAGTACACGAGCCTCGTGTTGCTTTCGGCTCGGAGTTACTTCCGCGCGGTCCTAGCGACAAAGTACGCGAGCCTCGTGTTGCTTTCGGCTCGGAGTTACTTCCGCGCGGTCCGATCGGCAAAGTACGCGAGCCTCGTGTTGCTTTCGGCTCGGAGTTACTTCCGAGCGGTCCGACCGTCAAAGTCCGCGAGCCTCGTGTTGCTTTCGGCTCGGAGTTACTTCCGCGCGGTCCTAGCGGCAAAGTACGCGAGCCTCGTGTTGCTTTCGGGTCGGAGTTACTTCCGCGCGGTCCGATCGGCAAAGTACGCGAGCCTCGTGTTGCTTTCGGCTCGGAGTTACTTCCGCGCGGTCCTAGCGGCAAAGTACGCGAGCCTCGTGTTGCTTTCGGGTCGGAGTTACTTCCGCGCGGTCCGATCGGCAAAGTACGCGAGCCTCGTGTTGCTTTCGGCTTGGAGTTACTTCCGCGCGGTCCTAGCGGCAAAGTACGCGAGCCTCGTGTTGCTTTCGGCTCGGAGTTACTTCCGCGCGGTCCTAGCGGCAAAGTACGCGAGCCTCGTGTTGCTTTCGGGTCGGAGTTACTTCCGCGCGGTCCGATCGGCAAAGTACGCGAGCCTCGTGTTGCTTTCGGCTTGGAGTTACTTCCGAGCGGTCCGACCGTCAAAGTCCGCGAGCCTCGTGTTGCTTTCGGCTCGGAGTTACTTCCGCGCGGTCCTAGCGGCAAAGTACGCGAGCCTCGTGTTGCTTTCGGGTCGGAGTTACTTCCGCGCGGTCCGATCGGCAAAGTACGCGAGCCTCGTGTTGCTTTCGGCTTGGAGTTACTTCCGCGCGGTCCTAGCGGCAAAGTACGCGAGCCTCGTGTTGCTTTCGGCTCGGAGTTACTTCCGCGCGGTCCTAGCGGCAAAGTACGCGAGCCTCGTGTTGCTTTCGGCTCGGAGTTACTTCCGCGCGGTCCGATCGGCAAAGTACGCGAGCCTCGTGTTGCTTTCGGCTCGGAGTTACTTCCGCGCGGTCCTAGCGGCAAAGTACGCGAGCCTCGTGTTGCTTTCGGCTCGGAGTTACTTCCGCGCGGTCCTAGCGGCAAAGTACACGAGCCTCGTGTTGCTTTCGGCTCGGAGTTACTTCCGCGCGGTTTTAGCGACAAAGTACGCGAGCCTCGTGTTGCTTTCGGCTCGGAGTTACTTCCGCGCGGTCCGATCGGCAAAGTACGCGAGCCTCGTGTTGCTTTCGGCTCGGAGTTACTTCCGCGCGGTCCTAGCGGCAAAGTACACGAGCCTCGTGTTGCTTTCGGCTCGGAGTTACTTCCGCGCGGTCCTAGCGACAAAGTACGCGAGCCTCGTGTTGCTTTCGGCTCGGAGTTACTTCCGCGCGGTCCGATCGGCAAAGTACGCGAGCCTCGTGTTGCTTTCGGCTCGGAGTTACTTCCGAGCGGTCCGACCGTCAAAGTCCGCGAGCCTCGTGTTGCTTTCGGCTCGGAGTTACTTCCGCGCGGTCCTAGCGGCAAAGTACGCGAGCCTCGTGTTGCTTTCGGGTCGGAGTTACTTCCGCGCGGTCCGATCGGCAAAGTACGCGAGCCTCGTGTTGCTTTCGGCTCGGAGTTACTTCCGCGCGGTCCTAGCGGCAAAGTACGCGAGCCTCGTGTTGCTTTCGGGTCGGAGTTACTTCCGCGCGGTCCGATCGGCAAAGTACGCGAGCCTCGTGTTGCTTTCGGCTTTGAGTTACTTCCGCGCGGTCCTAGCGGCAAAGTACGCGAGCCTCGTGTTGCTTTCGGCTCGGAGTTACTTCCGCGCGGTCCTAGCGGCAAAGTACGCGAGCCTCGTGTTGCTTTCGGCTCGGAGTTACTTCCGCGCGGTCCGATCGGCAAAGTACGCGAGCCTCGTGTTGCTTTCGGCTCGGAGTTACTTCCGCGCGGTCCTAGCGGCAAAGTACGCGAGCCTCGTGTTGCTTTCGGCTTGTAGCTACTTTCGAGCGGTTCCGACAACAAAGTCCGCGAGCCCTGTGTTACTACTGCTCGGGGCTGCTTCCGAACGTTTCGGGCAATCAACTTTTTGTTCTCCGTATTGTGTTTTTAAGCTATCTTAGCTATTTTCTCGTAAAAGTTAAATTTTCGCGTTTTGTGCTGTTTTTTCGAGCTCTCTGCTGGCGATCGTCTATGTTCTTAAATCTCGTGTTATTTTCTTGAGCTCTTCGTAATTTCGGCCGACGAGCGGCTAAGTTTACGAGTTTTGTGTTGCTTTCTGCACGTAGTTACTTCCGAGCGGTCCGACCGTCAAAGTACGCGAGCCTCGTGTTGCTTTCGGCTCGGAGTTACTTCCGCGCGGTCCTAGCGACAAAGTACGCGAGCCTCGTGTTGCTTTCGGCTCGGAGTTACTTCCGCGCGGTCCGATCGGCAAAGTACGCGAGCCTCGTGTTGCTTTCGGCTCGGAGTTACTTCCGCGCGGTCCTAGCGGCAAAGTACGCGAGCCTCGTGTTGCTTTCGGCTCGGAGTTACTTCCGCGCGGTCCTAGCGGCAAAGTACGCGAGCCTCGTGTTGCTTTCGGCTCGGAGTTACTTCCGCGCGGTCCGATCGGCAAAGTACGCGAGCCTCGTGTTGCTTTCGGCTCGGAGTTACTTCCGCGCGGTCCTAGCGGCAAAGTACGCGAGCCTCGTGTTGCTTTCGGCTCGGAGTTACTTCCGCGCGGTCCTAGCGGCAAAGTACACGAGCCTCGTGTTGCTTTCGGCTCGGAGTTACTTCCGCGCGGTCCTAGCGACAAAGTACGCGAGCCTCGTGTTGCTTTCGGCTCGGAGTTACTTCCGCGCGGTCCGATCGGCAAAGTACGCGAGCCTCGTGTTGCTTTCGGCTCGGAGTTACTTCCGAGCGGTCCGACCGTCAAAGTCCGCGAGCCTCGTGTTGCTTTCGGCTCGGAGTTACTTCCGCGCGGTCCTAGCGGCAAAGTACGCGAGCCTCGTGTTGCTTTCGGGTCGGAGTTACTTCCGCGCGGTCCGATCGGCAAAGTACGCGAGCCTCGTGTTGCTTTCGGCTCGGAGTTACTTCCGCGCGGTCCTAGCGGCAAAGTACGCGAGCCTCGTGTTGCTTTCGGGTCGGAGTTACTTCCGCGCGGTCCGATCGGCAAAGTACGCGAGCCTCGTGTTGCTTTCGGCTTTGAGTTACTTCCGCGCGGTCCTAGCGGCAAAGTACGCGAGCCTCGTGTTGCTTTCGGCTCGGAGTTACTTCCGCGCGGTCCTAGCGGCAAAGTACGCGAGCCTCGTGTTGCTTTCGGCTCGGAGTTACTTCCGCGCGGTCCGATCGGCAAAGTACGCGAGCCTCGTGTTGCTTTCGGCTCGGAGTTACTTCCGCGCGGTCCTAGCGGCAAAGTACGCGAGCCTCGTGTTGCTTTCGGCTTGTAGCTACTTTCGAGCGGTTCCGACAACAAAGTCCGCGAGCCCTGTGTTACTACTGCTCGGGGCTGCTTCCGAACGTTTCGGGCAATCAACTTTTTGTTCTCCGTATTGTTTTTTAAGCTATCTTAGCTATTTTCTCGTAAAAGTTAAATTTTCGCGTTTTGTGCTGTTTTTTCGAGCTCTCTGCTGGCGATCGTCTATGTTCTTAAATCTCGTGTTATTTTCTTGAGCTCTTCGTAATTTCGGCCGACGAGCGGCTAAGTTTACGAGTTTTGTGTTGCTTTCTGCACGTAGTTACTTCCGAGCGGTCCGACCGTCAAAGTACGCGAGCCTCGTGTTGCTTTCGGCTCGGAGTTACTTCCGCGCGGTCCTAGCGACAAAGTACGCGAGCCTCGTGTTGCTTTCGGCTCGGAGTTACTTCCGCGCGGTCCGATCGGCAAAGTACGCGAGCCTCGTGTTGCTTTCGGCTCGGAGTTACTTCCGCGCGGTCCTAGCGGCAAAGTACGCGAGCCTCGTGTTGCTTTCGGCTCGGAGTTACTTCCGCGCGGTCCTAGCGGCAAAGTACGCGAGCCTCGTGTTGCTTTCGGCTCGTAGCTACTTTCGAGCGGTTCCGACAACAAAGTCCGCGAGCCCTGTGTTACTACTGCTCGGGGCTGCT
>NW_027228817.1:62500-65000 GCF_019399895.1 Cardiocondyla obscurior | reverse complement strand
TAAGCCTCCGTGTACCGTGGCGCGCGCTTGCGACGGCCTCGACGCACTCCCGCGTGTGTGAGAGCTGCGGCCTGATACCTTGCGTGTACCGCCGGGCAGCCGGCCGGGCGACCGAGGGTTTGACGGCGTGCCGTGTTACCGGCGACGCGTCAGACACCGCACCCGGGCCGTAGACCGACACCCAGCGGGTCG
This sequence comes from Cardiocondyla obscurior, assembly GCF_019399895.1. Classification (NCBI taxonomy): domain Eukaryota; kingdom Metazoa; phylum Arthropoda; class Insecta; order Hymenoptera; family Formicidae; genus Cardiocondyla; species Cardiocondyla obscurior. Next base: position 64,808 of record NW_027228817.1, on the reverse strand, counting down.
CGACGTTCTACTAGGGGAGAAGTGCACGACGACGAAAACGCCGGACATCGGCGCGCGGCAGCGTGCCCGCGCGCGAGCCGTGAGGCCCCGCGGGCATCGCCCACCGACGCGAAGCCAGCGTCGCTGACGATGAATCTCCCCGTTCGATCTTTGGGTTTCTTAGGTTTACCCCTGAACGGTTTCACGTACTCTTGAACTCTCTCTTCAAAGTTCTTTTCAACTTTCCCTCACGGTACTTGTTCGCTATCGGTCTCGTGGTCGTATTTAGCCTTAGATGGAGTTTACCACCCACTTAGAGCTGCACTCTCAAGCAACCCGACTCTAAGGAGAGATCCTCCCGAGACGCGCACCGGTCGCTACGGGCCTGGCACCCTCTGCGGGTAAGTGGCCCCATTCAAGATGGACTTGGACGCGACGCGGCACCTCGGGATAAGCGGACCCTCCCAAACACCACATTTCCCTGCGGCGGAACCGCGGGATTCGGTGCTGGGCTCTTTCCTGTTCGCTCGCCGCTACTAAGGAAATCCTGGTTAGTTTCTTTTCCTCCGCTTAATAATATGCTTAAATTCAGCGGGTGATCTCGCCTGCTCTGAGGTCGTCAAAAGAAATTGTCGTGAGGCTGTACTATATATATATAATACGAAGAAGGCGAGACGACGACGACGACGACGCGAGAGAAAAGAGAAACGCAACGCGGCGAAACGCCGCGCGCGAGCGCTTGGTTAGACTACGCCGCGTGCCCCGGTCAAGAGCTGCTACCATACATAGCGCTTTCGTGGACTCGGGAACACGCGCGGTCGACCCGCGCGCGATCTCTCACCTCGCACACACTTTTGCTGCGCAGGGGGCGATCGGTGCACGCAAAATATTTGAAAGAAGAGACGAAGGGAAAATGAGAAAACGAACGAGGCAGAGAGAACAACCGCGAGAGCGTGGTGGTCTTTCGTCGACGTTGCGTCAACCGCGCCGCGATCCGCGCGCCCGCGCGCGCCAACCAACCGACCACGACGACAACTGGCCAGCCAGCCCGACGCGAACGTCGGAGGCCGGTTTGCGCGTCGTGGTGGCGTCGGCAACGCGACTGCGGCGGCGGCCGGCAGCAGCTGCAGCGGCGACGACCACTCTCTCTCTCTTATAATACGGTCAGGTTCTCTCGTATCTTTGCTTCGTCGTATATATCTCTAAAATCCCTCCTCTCGAGTTTCCTTTGCGTTGGCGGCGGTAAAGCGACGATATGCGCTCTGTGCAGAAGGAGAACGAGGAGGCGCGCGATTATCTCGCGGCCTCTATTCTCCTCTCCGATCTTCATTCGAAGAAGGAGAGGAAAACTCAAACTCGGTTCTCCGCGCTCCTTATGAACTACTTCTCCGTGGATCAGCCTTTGATCCCGCGCGCGCCGCAAGCGGCACACAGGCCACCTTCCGGGAGTACAAGCGCGAACGAATTGTCGGCTTGTTTCACTCCGGGCGGCGGCGCGCGAGAGGCAGATCTACTCTTTTTCGTTCGGCGCGTATATACGTATAACGTATAAACTCCTTGCAAGAGCTCGCCACGTTTATCACCACCGCGCACGTCCTTCCCTCCCGTGCGCGTGTGCGTGCGTGCGTCTCTCTGCGATTCTCGATCGCATCTTTCGGTCGGTCGTCGTTCATTCGTTCGACCCTCAAACCTCGTTATTTCGGACGACGCCCAACGGGGCGCGAGAGTACGCCGCCGTTCCGCGAGTATAGAGAGCGCGCGCAGAGAGCGCGAGAGCCTTCGTAAAACCCTGATGGAATCCAGCAACTCGCCGCGTGGATAGCGTGCGTAGTGTGCCTGATACCCCGGGGAAGGCGTCATCGACGACTCCTCGCTTCTCTCTTTTCTCGTGGATGCGGGTATAACTCTCTCGCCGGCCGCCGCGATCGGGCGAACGTCCAACGAATCGCTCGTACGCGGCCGTCGAAACGGCGCGCGCAAGCAGTTTGTCTTCGATAAAACGACCCTCAGCCAGGCGTGGTCCGGGAATTGTATCCGTGGACCGCAATGTGCGTTCGAAATGTCGATGTTCATGTGTCCTGCAGTTCACAAGTTGACGCGCAATTAGCTGCGTTCTTCATCGACCCACGAGCCAAGTGATCCACCGTTCAGGGTAATCGTTCCTTCGCGCACCAAGTACGCTCTATCAAGGAATAGACAACAATGTGCGTCTTCTTCGTTTTGGCCCTTCGATCAGCCTGGCCGCGCGTCCGAGCACGCGCGGACCGCCGCCCCTGTTACGGGGGCTACGGCACAATAATGGAGAGAGAGGGAGACGTCGGTTGTCGGC
>NW_027228817.1:52500-57500 GCF_019399895.1 Cardiocondyla obscurior | reverse complement strand
CAGACCGAGAGCTCGCATGCACCGTGTTGTGCACGAGTCGCCGCAGCGACGACACCTCTTACAGTACCGAACCGAGCGGCCGGGCGGTCGGCGACGCACGGTCTAACGCACGGCGGTATATGGGCGCCGGCGGTGAAATTTCGACGCCGCGCGGACTTAGCCGCTGCGGCGCACGGTAGTTACCTCCGCGTCAAAGATCTCGAGCTCCGTGTTGTTTTACGGCTCGGAGGTACGTACGGACCGCACGAACGGCAGAGTCCTCGAGATACAAAATTTCTTCGTCACGTATTCACCAATTCCTTCGCTATCCGGCCTCGAAACGATCGCCGAGAGCTTGGCGCACATTTGGCCGAATGTCGGCAAGACGCCCGAAAGATCTCAAAAAGAGAACCAAAGTTCTCGTAGTAAGCGCGAAGCTAAATTCTCTCAAAAAGCGTTCTAGTGCGAACGACACTTTTGTACGCACCGCAGTGCTTCGCCGAGCTCGGTTATACATACGCCGTAACGCTACGGTACGACCAGACCGAGAGCTCGCATGCATCGTGTTGTGCACGAGTCGCCGCAGCGACGACACCTCTTACAGTACCGAACCGAGCGGCCGGGCGGTCGGCGACGCACGGTCTAACGCACGGCGGTATATGGGCGCCGGCGGTGAAATTTCGACGCCGCGCGGACTTAGCCGCTGCGGCGCACGGTAGTTACCTCCGCGTCAAAGATCTCGAGCTCCGTGTTGTTTTACGGCTCGGAGGTACGTACGGACCGCACGAACGGCAGAGTCCTCGAGATACAAAATTTCTTCGTCACGTATTCACCAATTCCTTCGCTATCCGGCCTCGAAACGATCGCCGAGAGCTTGGCGCACATTTGGCCGAATGTCGGCAAGACGCCCGAAAGATCTCAAAAAGAGAACCAAAGTTCTCGTAGTAAGCGCGAAGCTAAATTCTCTCAAAAAGCGTTCTAGTGCGAACGACACTTTTGTACGCACCGCAGTGCTTCGCCGAGCTCGGTTATACATACGCCGTAACGCTACGGTACGACCAGACCGAGAGCTCGCATGCATCGTGTTGTGCACGAGTCGCCGCAGCGACGACACCTCTTACAGTACCGAACCGAGCGGCCGGGCGGTCGGCGACGCACGGTCTAACGCACGGCGGTATATGGGCGCCGGCGGTGAAATTTCGACGCCGCGCGGACTTAGCCGCTGCGGCGCACGGTAGTTACCTCCGCGTCAAAGATCTCGAGCTCCGTGTTGTTTTACGGCTCGGAGGTACGTACGGACCGCACGAACGGCAGAGTCCTCGAGATACAAAATTTCTTCGTCACGTATTCACCAATTCCTTCGCTATCCGGCCTCGAAACGATCGCCGAGAGCTTGGCGCACATTTGGCCGAATGTCGGCAAGACGCCCGAAAGATCTCAAAAAGAGAACCAAAGTTCTCGTAGTAAGCGCGAAGCTAAATTCTCTCAAAAGCGTTCTAGTGCGAACGACACTTTTGTACGCACCGCAGTGCTTCGCCGAGCTCGGTTATACATACGCCGTAACGCTACGGTACGACCAGACCGAGAGCTCGCATGCATCGTGTTGTGCACGAGTCGCCGCAGCGACGACACCTCTTACAGTACCGAACCGAGCGGCCGGGCGGTCGGCGACGCACGGTCTAACGCACGGCGGTATATGGGCGCCGGCGGTGAAATTTCGACGCCGCGCGGACTTAGCCGCTGCGGCGCACGGTAGTTACCTCCGCGTCAAAGATCTCGAGCTCCGTGTTGTTTTACGGCTCGGAGGTACGTACGGACCGCACGAACGGCAGAGTCCTCGAGATACAAAATTTCTTCGTCACGTATTCACCAATTCCTTCGCTATCCGGCCTCGAAACGATCGCCGAGAGCTTGGCGCACATTTGGCCGAATGTCGGCAAGACGCCCGAAAGATCTCAAAAAGAGAACCAAAGTTCTCGTAGTAAGCGCGAAGCTAAATTCTCTCAAAAAGCGTTCTAGTGCGAACGACACTTTTGTACGCACCGCAGTGCTTCGCCGAGCTCGGTTATACATACGCCGTAACGCTACGGTACGACCAGACCGAGAGCTCGCATGCATCGTGTTGTGCACGAGTCGCCGCAGCGACGACACCTCTTACAGTACCGAACCGAGCGGCCGGGCGGTCGGCGACGCACGGTCTAACGCACGGCGGTATATGGGCGCCGGCGGTGAAATTTCGACGCCGCGCGGACTTAGCCGCTGCGGCGCACGGTAGTTACCTCCGCGTCAAAGATCTCGAGCTCCGTGTTGTTTTACGGCTCGGAGGTACGTACGGACCGCACGAACGGCAGAGTCCTCGAGATACAAAATTTCTTCGTCACGTATTCACCAATTCCTTCGCTATCCGGCCTCGAAACGATCGCCGAGAGCTTGGCGCACATTTGGCCGAATGTCGGCAAGACGCCCGAAAGATCTCAAAAAGAGAACCAAAGTTCTCGTAGTAAGCGCGAAGCTAAATTCTCTCAAAAGCGTTCTAGTGCGAACGACACTTTTGTACGCACCGCAGTGCTTCGCCGAGCTCGGTTATACATACGCCGTAACGCTACGGTACGACCAGACCGAGAGCTCGCATGCATCGTGTTGTGCACGAGTCGCCGCAGCGACGACACCTCTTACAGTACCGAACCGAGCGGCCGGGCGGTCGGCGACGCACGGTCTAACGCACGGCGGTATATGGGCGCCGGCGGTGAAATTTCGACGCCGCGCGGACTTAGCCGCTGCGGCGCACGGTAGTTACCTCCGCGTCAAAGATCTCGAGCTCCGTGTTGTTTTACGGCTCGGAGGTACGTACGGACCGCACGAACGGCAGAGTCCTCGAGATACAAAATTTCTTCGTCACGTATTCACCAATTCCTTCGCTATCCGGCCTCGAAACGATCGCCGAGAGCTTGGCGCACATTTGGCCGAATGTCGGCAAGACGCCCGAAAGATCTCAAAAAGAGAACCAAAGTTCTCGTAGTAAGCGCGAAGCTAAATTCTCTCAAAAAGCGTTCTAGTGCGAACGACACTTTTGTACGCACCGCAGTGCTTCGCCGAGCTCGGTTATACATACGCCGTAACGCTACGGTACGACCAGACCGAGAGCTCGCATGCATCGTGTTGTGCACGAGTCGCCGCAGCGACGACACCTCTTACAGTACCGAACCGAGCGGCCGGGCGGTCGGCGACGCACGGTCTAACGCACGGCGGTATATGGGCGCCGGCGGTGAAATTTCGACGCCGCGCGGACTTAGCCGCTGCGGCGCACGGTAGTTACCTCCGCGTCAAAGATCTCGAGCTCCGTGTTGTTTTACGGCTCGGAGGTACGTACGGACCGCACGAACGGCAGAGTCCTCGAGATACAAAATTTCTTCGTCACGTATTCACCAATTCCTTCGCTATCCGGCCTCGAAACGATCGCCGAGAGCTTGGCGCACATTTGGCCGAATGTCGGCAAGACGCCCGAAAGATCTCAAAAAGAGAACCAAAGTTCTCGTAGTAAGCGCGAAGCTAAATTCTCTCAAAAGCGTTCTAGTGCGAACGACACTTTTGTACGCACCGCAGTGCTTCGCCGAGCTCGGTTATACATACGCCGTAACGCTACGGTACGACCAGACCGAGAGCTCGCATGCACCGTGTTGTGCACGAGTCGCCGCAGCGACGACACCTCTTACAGTACCGAACCGAGCGGCCGGGCGGTCGGCGACGCACGGTCTAACGCACGGCGGTATATGGGCGCCGGCGGTGAAATTTCGACGCCGCGCGGACTTAGCCGCTGCGGCGCACGGTAGTTACCTCCGCGTCAAAGATCTCGAGCTCCGTGTTGTTTTACGGCTCGGAGGTACGTACGGACCGCACGAACGGCAGAGTCCTCGAGATACAAAATTTCTTCGTCACGTATTCACCAATTCCTTCGCTATCCGGCCTCGAAACGATCGCCGAGAGCTTGGCGCACATTTGGCCGAATGTCGGCAAGACGCCCGAAAGATCTCAAAAAGAGAACCAAAGTTCTCGTAGTAAGCGCGAAGCTAAATTCTCTCAAAAGCGTTCTAGTGCGAACGACACTTTTGTACGCACCGCAGTGCTTCGCCGAGCTCGGTTATACATACGCCGTAACGCTACGGTACGACCAGACCGAGAGCTCGCATGCACCGTGTTGTGCACGAGTCGCCGCAGCGACGACACCTCTTACAGTACCGAACCGAGCGGCCGGGCGGTCGGCGACGCACGGTCTAACGCACGGCGGTATATGGGCGCCGGCGGTGAAATTTCGACGCCGCGCGGACTTAGCCGCAGCGAAGTCCGCGAGCCTCGTGTTGCTTTTACCACGTAGTTACTTCCGAGCGGTCCGACCGTCAAAGTTCGCGAGCCTCGTGTTGCTTTTGGAACGTAGTTACTTCCGAGCGGTTTGATCGGCAAAGTACGCGAGCCTCGTGTTGCTTTTACCACGTAGTTACTTCCGAGCGGTCCGACCGTCAAAGTCCGCGAGCCTCGTGTTGCTTTCGGCTCGGAGTTACTTCCGCGCGGTCCTAGCGGCAAAGTACGCGAGCCTCGTGTTGCTTTCGGGTCGGAGTTACTTCCGCGCGGTCCGATCGGCAAAGTACGCGAGCCTCGTGTTGCTTTCGGCTTGGAGTTACTTCCGCGCGGTCCTAGCGGCAAAGTACGCGAGCCTCGTGTTGCTTTCGGCTCGGAGTTACTTCCGCGCGGTCCTAGCGGCAAAGTACGCGAGCCTCGTGTTGCTTTCGGCTCGGAGTTACTTCCGCGCGGTCCGATCGGCAAAGTACGCGAGCCTCGTGTTGCTTTCGGCTCGGAGTTACTTCCGCGCGGTCCTAGCGGCAAAGTACGCGAGCCTCGTGTTGCTTTCGGCTCGGAGTTACTTCCGCGCGGTCCTAGCGGCAAAGTACACGAGCCTCGTGTTGCTTTCGGCTCGGAGTTACTTCCGCGCGGTCCTAGCGACAAAGTACGCGAGCCTCGTGTTGCTT
>NW_027228817.1:35000-40000 GCF_019399895.1 Cardiocondyla obscurior | reverse complement strand
GACAACACCTCTTACAGTACCGAACCGAGCGGCCGGGCGGTCGGCGACGCACGGTCTAACGCACGGCGGTATATGGGCGCCGGCGGTGAAATTTCGACGCCGCGCGGACTTAGCCGCTGCGGCGCACGGTAGTTACCTCCGCGTCAAAGATCTCGAGCTCCGTGTTGTTTTACGGCTCGGAGGTACGTACGGACCGCACGAACGGCAGAGTCCTCGAGATACAAAATTTCTTCGTCAAGTATTCACCAATTCCTTCGCTATCCGGCCTCGAAACGATCGCCGAGAGCTTGGCGCACAATTGGCCGAATGTCGGCAAGACGCCCGAACGCTCTCGAAAAAGAGAACCGAAATTCTCGCACTAAGCGCAGTGCAAAACACTTTAAAATCTCTCTCGAGCGAAAGACACTTTCGTACGCACCGCAGTGCTTCGCCGAGCTCGGTTATACATACGCCGTAACGCTACGGTACGACCAGACCGAGAGCTCGCATGCATCGTGTTGTGCACGAGTCGCCTCAGCGACGACACCTCTTACAGTACCGAACCGAGCGGCCGGGCGGTCGGCGACGCACGGTCTAACGCACGGCGGTATATGGGCGCCGGCGGTGAAATTTCGACGCCGCGCGGACTTAGCCGCTGCGGCGCACGGTAGTTACCTCCGCGTCAAAGATCTCGAGCTCCGTGTTGTTTTACGGCTCGGAGGTACGTACGGACCGCACGAACGGCAGAGTCCTCGAGATACAAAATTTCTTCGTCAAGTATTCACCAATTCCTTCGCTATCCGGCCTCGAAACGATCGCCGAGAGCTTGGCGCACATTTGGCCGAATGTCGGCAAGACGCCCGAAAGATCTCACAAAGAGAACCAAAGTTCTCGTAGTAAGCGCGAAGCTAAATTCTCTCAAAAAGCGTTCTAGTGCGAACGACACTTTTGTACGCACCGCAGTGCTTCGCCGAGCTCGGTTATACATACGCCGTAACGCTACGGTACGACCAGACCGAGAGCTCGCATGCACCGTGTTGTGCACGAGTCGCCGCAGCGACGACACCTCTTACAGTACCGAACCGAGCGGCCGGGCGGTCGGCGACGCACGGTCTAACGCACGGCGGTATATGGGCGCCGGCGGTGAAATTTCGACGCCGCGCGGACTTAGCCGCTGCGGCGCACGGTAGTTACCTCCGCGTCAAAGATCTCGAGCTCCGTGTTGTTTTACGGCTCGGAGGTACGTACGGACCGCACGAACGGCAGAGTCCTCGAGATACAAAATTTCTTCGTCACGTATTCACCAATTCCTTCGCTATCCGGCCTCGAAACGATCGCCGAGAGCTTGGCGCACATTTGGCCGAATGTCGGCAAGACGCCCGAAAGATCTCAAAAAGAGAACCAAAGTTCTCGTAGTAAGCGCGAAGCTAAATTCTCTCAAAAAGCGTTCTAGTGCGAACGACACTTTTGTACGCACCGCAGTGTTTCGCCGAGCTCGGTTATACATACGCCGTAACGCTACGGTACGACCAGACCGACAGCTCGCATGCATCGTGTTGTGCACGAGTCGCCGCAGCGACGACACCTCTTACAGTACCGAACCGAGCGGCCGGGCGGTCGGCGACGCACGGTCTAACGCACGGCGGTATATGGGCGCCGGCGGTGAAATTTCGACGCCGCGCGGACTTAGCCGCTGCGGCGCACGGTAGTTACCTCCGCGTCAAAGATCTCGAGCTCCGTGTTGTTTTACGGCTCGGAGGTACGTACGGACCGCACGAACGGCAGAGTCCTCGAGATACAAAATTTCTTCGTCACGTATTCACCAATTCCTTCGCTATCCGGCCTCGAAACGATCGCCGAGAGCTTGGCGCACATTTGGCCGAATGTCGGCAAGACGCCCGAAAGATCTCAAAAAGAGAACCAAAGTTCTCGTAGTAAGCGCGAAGCTAAATTCTCTCAAAAAGCGTTCTAGTGCGAACGACACTTTTGTACGCACCGCAGTGCTTCGCCGAGCTCGGTTATACATACGCCGTAACGCTACGGTACGACCAGACCGAGAGCTCGCATGCATCGTGTTGTGCACGAGTCGCCGCAGCGACGACACCTCTTACAGTACCGAACCGAGCGGCCGGGCGGTCGGCGACGCACGGTCTAACGCACGGCGGTATATGGGCGCCGGCGGTGAAATTTCGACGCCGCGCGGACTTAGCCGCTGCGGCGCACGGTAGTTACCTCCGCGTCAAAGATCTCGAGCTCCGTGTTGTTTTACGGCTCGGAGGTACGTACGGACCGCACGAACGGCAGAGTCCTCGAGATACAAAATTTCTTCGTCACGTATTCACCAATTCCTTCGCTATCCGGCCTCGAAACGATCGCCGAGAGCTTGGCGCACATTTGGCCGAATGTCGGCAAGACGCCCGAAAGATCTCAAAAGAGAACCAAAGTTCTCGTAGTAAGCGCGAAGCTAAATTCTCTCAAAAAGCGTTCTAGTGCGAACGACACTTTTGTACGCACCGCAGTGCTTCGCCGAGCTCGGTTATACATACGCCGTAACGCTACGGTACGACCAGACCGAGAGCTCGCATGCATCGTGTTGTGCACGAGTCGCCGCAGCGACGACACCTCTTACAGTACCGAACCGAGCGGCCGGGCGGTCGGCGACGCACGGTCTAACGCACGGCGGTATATGGGCGCCGGCGGTGAAATTTCGACGCCGCGCGGACTTAGCCGCTGCGGCGCACGGTAGTTACCTCCGCGTCAAAGATCTCGAGCTCCGTGTTGTTTTACGGCTCGGAGGTACGTACGGACCGCACGAACGGCAGAGTCCTCGAGATACAAAATTTCTTCGTCACGTATTCACCAATTCCTTCGCTATCCGGCCTCGAAACGATCGCCGAGAGCTTGGCGCACATTTGGCCGAATGTCGGCAAGACGCCCGAAAGATCTCAAAAAGAGAACCAAAGTTCTCGTAGTAAGCGCGAAGCTAAATTCTCTCAAAAAGCGTTCTAGTGCGAACGACACTTTTGTACGCACCGCAGTGCTTCGCCGAGCTCGGTTATACATACGCCGTAACGCTACGGTACGACCAGACCGAGAGCTCGCATGCATCGTGTTGTGCACGAGTCGCCGCAGCGACGACACCTCTTACAGTACCGAACCGAGCGGCCGGGCGGTCGGCGACGCACGGTCTAACGCACGGCGGTATATGGGCGCCGGCGGTGAAATTTCGACGCCGCGCGGACTTAGCCGCTGCGGCGCACGGTAGTTACCTCCGCGTCAAAGATCTCGAGCTCCGTGTTGTTTTACGGCTCGGAGGTACGTACGGACCGCACGAACGGCAGAGTCCTCGAGATACAAAATTTCTTCGTCACGTATTCACCAATTCCTTCGCTATCCGGCCTCGAAACGATCGCCGAGAGCTTGGCGCACATTTGGCCGAATGTCGGCAAGACGCCCGAAAGATCTCAAAAAGAGAACCAAAGTTCTCGTAGTAAGCGCGAAGCTAAATTCTCTCAAAAAGCGTTCTAGTGCGAACGACACTTTTGTACGCACCGCAGTGCTTCGCCGAGCTCGGTTATACATACGCCGTAACGCTACGGTACGACCAGACCGAGAGCTCGCATGCATCGTGTTGTGCACGAGTCGCCGCAGCGACGACACCTCTTACAGTACCGAACCGAGCGGCCGGGCGGTCGGCGACGCACGGTCTAACGCACGGCGGTATATGGGCGCCGGCGGTGAAATTTCGACGCCGCGCGGACTTAGCTGCTGCGGCGCACGGTAGTTACCTCCGCGTCAAAGATCTCGAGCTCCGTGTTGTTTTACGGCTCGGAGGTACGTACGGACCGCACGAACGGCAGAGTCCTCGAGATACAAAATTTCTTCGTCACGTATTCACCAATTCCTTCGCTATCCGGCCTCGAAACGATCGCCGAGAGCTTGGCGCACATTTGGCCGAATGTCGGCAAGACGCCCGAAAGATCTCAAAAAGAGAACCAAAGTTCTCGTAGTAAGCGCGAAGCTAAATTCTTCAAAAAGCGTTCTAGTGCGAACGACACTTTTGTACGCACCGCAGTGCTTCGCCGAGCTCGGTTATACATACGCCGTAACGCTACGGTACGACCAGACCGAGAGCTCGCATGCACCGTGTTGTGCACGAGTCGCCGCAGCGACGACACCTCTTACAGTACCGAACCGAGCGGCCGGGCGGTCGGCGACGCACGGTCTAACGCACGGCGGTATATGGGCGCCGGCGGTGAAATTTCGACGCCGCGCGGACTTAGCTGCTGCGGCGCACGGTAGTTACCTCCGCGTCAAAGATCTCGCGAGCTCGTGTTGTTTTCGGCTCGGAGGTACGTACGGACCGCACGAACGGCAGAGTCCTCGAGATACAAAATTTCTTCGTCACGTATTCACCAATTCCTTCGCTATCCGGCCTCGAAACGATCGCCGAGAGCTTGGCGCACATTTGGCCGAATGTCGGCAAGACGCCCGAAAGATCTCAAAAAGAGAACCAAAGTTCTCGTAGTAAGCGCGAAGCTAAATTTTCAAAAGCGTTCTAGTGCGAACGACACTTTTGTACGCACCGCAGTGCTTCGCCGAGCTCGGTTATACATACGCCGTAACGCTACGGTACGACCAGACCGAGAGCTCGCATGCACCGTGTTGTGCACGAGTCGCCGCAGCGACGACACCTCTTACAGTACCGAACCGAGCGGCCGGGCGGTCGGCGACGCACGGTCTAACGCACGGCGGTATATGGGCGCCGGCGGTGAAATTTCGACGCCGCGCGGACTTAGCCGCAGCAAAGTCCGCGAGCCTCGTGTTGCTTTTACCTCGTAGTTACTTCCGAGCGGTCCGACCGGCAAAGTACGCGAGCCTCGTGTTGCTTTTGGAACGTAGTTACTTCCGAGCGGTTTGATCGGCAAAGTACGCGAGCCTCGTGTTGCTTTTACCTCGTAGTTACTTCCGAGCGGTCCGACGGCAAAGTCCGCGAGCCTCGTGTTGCTTTCGGCTTCGAG
>NW_027228817.1:27500-30000 GCF_019399895.1 Cardiocondyla obscurior | reverse complement strand
CCGCTGACGGCAGAGTATAGGCTCGACGCTTCAGCGCCATCCATTTTCAGGGCTAGTTGCTTCGGCAGGTGAGTTGTTACACACTCCTTAGCGGATTCCGACTTCCATGGCCACCGTCCTGCTGTCTTAAGCAACCAACGCCTTTCATGGTGTCCCATGAGCGTCGAGTTGGGCGCCTTAACTCTGCGTTTGGTTCATCCCACAGCGCCAGTTCTGCTTACCAAAAATGGCCCACTTGGCACTCTGATCCGAGATGCTCGTGGCTTCATAGTTCAAGAAAGCCAGAGATCTCACCCATTTAAAGTTTGAGAATAGGTTGAGGTCGTTTCGGCCCCAAGGCCTCTAATCATTCGCTTTACCAGATGAGACTCGCGCGCGTTCCGTGCGGAACGGCCGAGTGCCAGCTATCCTGAGGGAAACTTCGGAGGGAACCAGCTACTAGATGGTTCGATTAGTCTTTCGCCCCTATACCCAGTTCCGACGATCGATTTGCACGTCAGAATCGCTACGGACCTCCATCAGGGTTTCCCCTGACTTCGTCCTGACCAGGCATAGTTCACCATCTTTCGGGTCCCAACGTGTACGCTCTGGGTGCGCCTCTTCTCGCAATGAGAACGAGACGCCCCCGGAGTGCGGAGCCGCATCGCGACGCGGCCCATCCTCCCTCGGTCGACAACCAGGGCCGACCTTCACTTTCATTACGCCTTTAGGTATCGCTGATCCCAATGACTCGCGTACATGTTAGACTCCTTGGTCCGTGTTTCAAGACGGGTCCTAAGAGTACCCAAAGCAGTAGCGTCGCCGACCGGTATCGGTCCCCCGAGTTGCCCCGGGGAACGTTTGCAGGCCTGTCGAAGGTTAACCGTACGACCAACAGCGGGCCAGGACCGGTGACGGCGCTAGGTCCGTAAGCCTCCGTGTACCGTGGGCGCGCTTGCGACGGCCTCGACGCACTCCCGCGTGTGTGAGAGCTGCGGCCTGATACCTTGCGTGTACCGCCGGGCAGCCGGCCGGGCGACCGAGGGTTTGACGGCGTGCCGTGTTACCGGCGACGCGTCAGACACCGCACCCGGGCCGTAGACCGACACCCAGCGGGTCGCGACGTTCTACTAGGGGAGAAGTGCACGACGACGAAAACGCCGGACATCGGCGCGCGGCAGCGTGCCCGCGCGCGAGCCGTGAGGCCCCGCGGGCATCGCCCACCGACGCGAAGCCAGCGTCGCTGACGATGAATCTCCCCGTTCGATCTTTTGGGTTTCTTAGGTTTACCCCTGAACGGTTTCACGTACTCTTGAACTCTCTCTTCAAAGTTCTTTTCAACTTTCCCTCACGGTACTTGTTCGCTATCGGTCTCGTGGTCGTATTTAGCCTTAGATGGAGTTTACCACCCACTTAGAGCTGCACTCTCAAGCAACCCGACTCTAAGGAGAGATCCTCCCGAGACGCGCACCGGTCGCTACGGGCCTGGCACCCTCTGCGGGTAAGTGGCCCCATTCAAGATGGACTTGGACGCGACGCGGCACCTCGGGATAAGCGGACCCTCCCAAACACCACATTTCCCTGCGGCGGAACCGCGGGATTCGGTGCTGGGCTCTTTCCTGTTCGCTCGCCGCTACTAAGGAAATCCTGGTTAGTTTCTTTTCCTCCGCTTAATAATATGCTTAAATTCAGCGGGTGATCTCGCCTGCTCTGAGGTCGTCAAAAGAAATTGTCGTGAGGCTGTACTATATATATATAATACGAAGAAGGCGAGACGACGACGACGACGACGCGAGAGAAAAGAGAAACGCAACGCGGCGAAACGCCGCGCGCGAGCGCTTGGTTAGACTACGCCGCGTGCCCCGGTCAAGAGCTGCTACCATACATAGCGCTTTCGTGGACTCGGGAACACGCGCGGTCGACCCGCGCGCGATCTCTCACCTCGCACACACTTTTGCTGCGCAGGGGGCGATCGGTGCACGCAAAATATTTGAAAGAAGAGACGAAGGGAAAATGAGAAAACGAACGAGGCAGAGAGAACAACCGCGAGAGCGTGGTGGTCTTTCGTCGACGTTGCGTCAACCGCGCCGCGATCCGCGCGCCCGCGCGCGCCAACCAACCGACCACGACGACAACTGGCCAGCCAGCCCGACGCGAACGTCGGAGGCCGGTTTGCGCGTCGTGGTGGCGTCGGCAACGCGACTGCGGCGGCGGCCGGCAGCAGCTGCAGCGGCGACGACCACTCTCTCTCTCTTATAATACGGTCAGGTTCTCTCGTATCTTTGCTTCGTCGTATATATCTCTAAAATCCCTCCTCTCGAGTTTCCTTTGCGTTGGCGGCGGTAAAGCGACGATATGCGCTCTGTGCAGAAGGAGAACGAGGAGGCGCGCGATTATCTCGCGGCCTCTATTCTCCTCTCCGATCTTCATTCGAAGAAGGAGAGGAAAACTCAAACTCGGTTCTCCGCGCTCCTTATGAACTACTTCTCCGTGGATCAGCCTTGGATCCCGCGCGCGCCGC
>NW_027228817.1:17500-22500 GCF_019399895.1 Cardiocondyla obscurior | reverse complement strand
GGCGGTGAAATTTCGACGCCGCGCGGACTTAGCCGCTGCGGCGCACGGTAGTTACCTCCGCGTCAAAGATCTCGAGCTCCGTGTTGTTTTACGGCTCGGAGGTACGTACGGACCGCACGAACGGCAGAGTCCTCGAGATACAAAATTTCTTCGTCAAGTATTCACCAATTCCTTCGCTATCCGGCCTCGAAACGATCGCCGAGAGCTTGGCGCACAATTGGCCGAATGTCGGCAAGACGCCCGAACGCTCTCGAAAAAGAGAACCGAAATTCTCGCACTCAGCGCAGTGCAAAACACTTTAAAAATCTCTCTCGAGCGAAAGACACTTTCGTACGCACCGCAGTGCTTCGCCGAGCTCGGTTATACATACGCCGTAACGCTACGGTACGACCAGACCGAGAGCTCGCATGCATCGTGTTGTGCACGAGTCGCCTCAGCGACGACACCTCTTACAGTACCGAACCGAGCGGCCGGGCGGTCGGCGACGCACGGTCTAACGCACGGCGGTATATGGGCGCCGGCGGTGAAATTTCGACGCCGCGCGGACTTAGCTGCTGCGGCGCACGGTAGTTACCTCCGCGTCAAAGATCTCGAGCTCCGTGTTGTTTTACGGCTCGGAGGTACGTACGGACCGCACGAACGGCAGAGTCCTCGAGATACAAAATTTCTTCGTCAAGTATTCACCAATTCCTTCGCTATCCGGCCTCGAAACGATCGCCGAGAGCTTGGCGCACATTTGGCCGAATGTCGGCAAGACGCCCGAAAGATCTCAAAAGAGAACCAAAGTTCTCGTAGTAAGCGCGAAGCTAAATTCTCTCAAAAAGCGTTCTAGTGCGAACGACACTTTTGTACGCACCGCAGTGCTTCGCCGAGCTCGGTTATACATACGCCGTAACGCTACGGTACGACCAGACCGAGAGCTCGCATGCACCGTGTTGTGCACGAGTCGCCGCAGCGACGACACCTCTTACAGTACCGAACCGAGCGGCCGGGCGGTCGGCGACGCACGGTCTAACGCACGGCGGTATATGGGCGCCGGCGGTGAAATTTCGACGCCGCGCGGACTTAGCCGCTGCGGCGCACGGTAGTTACCTCCGCGTCAAAGATCTCGAGCTCCGTGTTGTTTTACGGCTCGGAGGTACGTACGGACCGCACGAACGGCAGAGTCCTCGAGATACAAAATTTCTTCGTCACGTATTCACCAATTCCTTCGCTATCCGGCCTCGAAACGATCGCCGAGAGCTTGGCGCACATTTGGCCGAATGTCGGCAAGACGCCCGAAAGATCTCAAAAAGAGAACCAAAGTTCTCGTAGTAAGCGCGAAGCTAAATTCTCTCAAAAAGCGTTCTAGTGCGAACGACACTTTTGTACGCACCGCAGTGCTTCGCCGAGCTCGGTTATACATACGCCGTAACGCTACGGTACGACCAGACCGAGAGCTCGCATGCATCGTGTTGTGCACGAGTCGCCGCAGCGACGACACCTCTTACAGTACCGAACCGAGCGGCCGGGCGGTCGGCGACGCACGGTCTAACGCACGGCGGTATATGGGCGCCGGCGGTGAAATTTCGACGCCGCGCGGACTTAGCCGCTGCGGCGCACGGTAGTTACCTCCGCGTCAAAGATCTCGAGCTCCGTGTTGTTTTACGGCTCGGAGGTACGTACGGACCGCACGAACGGCAGAGTCCTCGAGATACAAAATTTCTTCGTCACGTATTCACCAATTCCTTCGCTATCCGGCCTCGAAACGATCGCCGAGAGCTTGGCGCACATTTGGCCGAATGTCGGCAAGACGCCCGAAAGATCTCAAAAAGAGAACCAAAGTTCTCGTAGTAAGCGCGAAGCTAAATTCTCTCAAAAAGCGTTCTAGTGCGAACGACACTTTTGTACGCACCGCAGTGCTTCGCCGAGCTCGGTTATACATACGCCGTAACGCTACGGTACGACCAGACCGAGAGCTCGCATGCATCGTGTTGTGCACGAGTCGCCGCAGCGACGACACCTCTTACAGTACCGAACCGAGCGGCCGGGCGGTCGGCGACGCACGGTCTAACGCACGGCGGTATATGGGCGCCGGCGGTGAAATTTCGACGCCGCGCGGACTTAGCCGCTGCGGCGCACGGTAGTTACCTCCGCGTCAAAGATCTCGAGCTCCGTGTTGTTTTACGGCTCGGAGGTACGTACGGACCGCACGAACGGCAGAGTCCTCGAGATACAAAATTTCTTCGTCACGTATTCACCAATTCCTTCGCTATCCGGCCTCGAAACGATCGCCGAGAGCTTGGCGCACATTTGGCCGAATGTCGGCAAGACGCCCGAAAGATCTCAAAAAGAGAACCAAAGTTCTCGTAGTAAGCGCGAAGCTAAATTCTCTCAAAAGCGTTCTAGTGCGAACGACACTTTTGTACGCACCGCAGTGCTTCGCCGAGCTCGGTTATACATACGCCGTAACGCTACGGTACGACCAGACCGAGAGCTCGCATGCACCGTGTTGTGCACGAGTCGCCGCAGCGACGACACCTCTTACAGTACCGAACCGAGCGGCCGGGCGGTCGGCGACGCACGGTCTAACGCACGGCGGTATATGGGCGCCGGCGGTGAAATTTCGACGCCGCGCGGACTTAGCCGCTGCGGCGCACGGTAGTTACCTCCGCGTCAAAGATCTCGAGCTCCGTGTTGTTTTACGGCTCGGAGGTACGTACGGACCGCACGAACGGCAGAGTCCTCGAGATACAAAATTTCTTCGTCACGTATTCACCAATTCCTTCGCTATCCGGCCTCGAAACGATCGCCGAGAGCTTGGCGCACATTTGGCCGAATGTCGGCAAGACGCCCGAAAGATCTCAAAAAGAGAACCAAAGTTCTCGTAGTAAGCGCGAAGCTAAATTCTCTCAAAAAGCGTTCTAGTGCGAACGACACTTTTGTACGCACCGCAGTGCTTCGCCGAGCTCGGTTATACATACGCCGTAACGCTACGGTACGACCAGACCGAGAGCTCGCATGCACCGTGTTGTGCACGAGTCGCCGCAGCGACGACACCTCTTACAGTACCGAACCGAGCGGCCGGGCGGTCGGCGACGCACGGTCTAACGCACGGCGGTATATGGGCGCCGGCGGTGAAATTTCGACGCCGCGCGGACTTAGCCGCAGCGAAGTCCGCGAGCCTCGTGTTGCTTTTACCACGTAGTTACTTCCGAGCGGTCCGACCGTCAAAGTTCGCGAGCCTCGTGTTGCCTTTGGAACGTAGTTACTTCCGAGCGGTTTGATCGGCAAAGTACGCGAGCCTCGTGTTGCTTTTACCACGTAGTTACTTCCGAGCGGTCCGACCGTCAAAGTCCGCGAGCCTCGTGTTGCTTTCGGCTCGGAGTTACTTCCGCGCGGTCCTAGCGGCAAAGTACGCGAGCCTCGTGTTGCTTTCGGGTCGGAGTTACTTCCGCGCGGTCCGATCGGCAAAGTACGCGAGCCTCGTGTTGCTTTCGGCTTGGAGTTACTTCCGCGCGGTCCTAGCGGCAAAGTACGCGAGCCTCGTGTTGCTTTCGGCTCGGAGTTACTTCCGCGCGGTCCTAGCGGCAAAGTACGCGAGCCTCGTGTTGCTTTCGGCTCGGAGTTACTTCCGCGCGGTCCGATCGGCAAAGTACGCGAGCCTCGTGTTGCTTTCGGCTCGGAGTTACTTCCGCGCGGTCCTAGCGGCAAAGTACGCGAGCCTCGTGTTGCTTTCGGCTCGGAGTTACTTCCGCGCGGTCCTAGCGGCAAAGTACGCGAGCCTCGTGTTGCTTTCGGCTCGGAGTTACTTCCGCGCGGTCCTAGCGACAAAGTACGCGAGCCTCGTGTTGCTTTCGGCTCGGAGTTACTTCCGCGCGGTCCGATCGGCAAAGTACGCGAGCCTCGTGTTGCTTTCGGCTCGGAGTTACTTCCGAGCGGTCCGACCGTCAAAGTCCGCGAGCCTCGTGTTGCTTTCGGCTCGGAGTTACTTCCGCGCGGTCCTAGCGGCAAAGTACGCGAGCCTCGTGTTGCTTTCGGGTCGGAGTTACTTCCGCGCGGTCCGATCGGCAAAGTACGCGAGCCTCGTGTTGCTTTCGGCTCGGAGTTACTTCCGCGCGGTCCTAGCGGCAAAGTACGCGAGCCTCGTGTTGCTTTCGGGTCGGAGTTACTTCCGCGCGGTCCGATCGGCAAAGTACGCGAGCCTCGTGTTGCTTTCGGCTTGGAGTTACTTCCGCGCGGTCCTAGCGGCAAAGTACGCGAGCCTCGTGTTGCTTTCGGCTCGGAGTTACTTCCGCGCGGTCCTAGCGGCAAAGTACGCGAGCCTCGTGTTGCTTTCGGCTCGGAGTTACTTCCGCGCGGTCCGATCGGCAAAGTACGCGAGCCTCGTGTTGCTTTCGGCTCGGAGTTACTTCCGCGCGGTCCTAGCGGCAAAGTACGCGAGCCTCGTGTTGCTTTCGGCTCGTAGCTACTTTCGAGCGGTTCGGACAACAAAGTCCGCGAGCCCTGTGTTACTACTGCTCGGGGCTGCTTCCGAACGTTTCGGGCAATCAACCTTTTGTTCTCCGTATTGTTTTTTTAAGCTATCTTAGCTATTTTCTCGTAAAAGTTAAATTTTCGCGTTTTGTGCTGTTTTTCGAGCTCTCTGCTGGCGATCGTCTATGTTCTTAAATCTCGTGTTATTTTCTTGAGCTCTTCGTAATTTCGGCCGACGAGCGGCTAAGTTTACGAGTTTTGTGTTGCATTCTGCACGTAGTTACTTCCGAGCGGTCCGACCGTCAAAGTACGCGAGCCTCGTGTTGCTTTCGGCTCGGAGTTACTTCCGCGCGGTCCTAGCGACAAAGTACGCGAGCCTCGTGTTGCTTTCGGCTCGGAGTTACTTCCGCGCGGTCCTAGCGACAAAGTACGCGAGCCTCGTGTTGCTTTCGGCTCGGAGTTACTTCCGCGCGGTTCGATCGGCAAAGTACGCGAGCCTCGTGTTGCTTTCGGCTTGGAGTTACTTCCGCGCGGTCCTAGCGGCA
>NW_027228817.1:10000-12500 GCF_019399895.1 Cardiocondyla obscurior | reverse complement strand
GTCGCTACGGGCCTGGCACCCTCTGCGGGTAAGTGGCCCCATTCAAGATGGACTTGGACGCGACGCGGCACCTCGGGATAAGCGGACCCTCCCAAACACCACATTTCCCTGCGGCGGAACCGCGGGATTCGGTGCTGGGCTCTTTCCTGTTCGCTCGCCGCTACTAAGGAAATCCTGGTTAGTTTCTTTTCCTCCGCTTAATAATATGCTTAAATTCAGCGGGTGATCTCGCCTGCTCTGAGGTCGTCAAAAGAAATTGTCGTGAGGCTGTACTATATATATAATACGAAGAAGGCGAGACGACGACGACGACGACGCGAGAGAAAAGAGAAACGCAACGCGGCGAAACGCCGCGCGCGAGCGCTTGGTTAGACTACGCCGCGTGCCCCGGTCAAGAGCTGCTACCATACATAGCGCTTTCGTGGACTCGGGAACACGCGCGGTCGACCCGCGCGCGATCTCTCACCTCGCGCACACTTTTGCTGCGCAGGGGGCGATCGGTGCACGCAAAATATTTGAAAGAAGAGACGAAGGGAAAATGAGAAAACGAACGAGGCAGAGAGAACAACCGCGAGAGCGTGGTGGTCTTTCGTCGACGTTGCGTCAACCGCGCCGCGATCCGCGCGCCCGCGCGCGCCAACCAACCGACCACGACGACAACTGGCCAGCCAGCCCGACGCGAACGTCGGAGGCCGGTTTGCGCGTCGTGGTGGCGTCGGCAACGCGACTGCGGCGGCGGCCGGCAGCAGCTGCAGCGGCGACGACCACTCTCTCTCTCTTATAATACGGTCAGGTTCTCTCGTATCTTTGCTTCGTCGTATATATCTCTAAAATTCCTCCTCTCGAGTTTCCTTTGCGTTGGCGGCGGTAAAGCGACGATATGCGCTCTGTGCAGAAGGAGAACGAGGAGGCGCGCGATTATCTCGCGGCCTCTATTCTCCTCTCCGATCTTCATTCGAAGAAGGAGAGGAAAACTCAAACTCGGTTCTCCGCGCTCCTTATGAACTACTTCTCCGTGGATCAGCCTTGGATCCCGCGCGCGCCGCAAGCGGCACACAGGCCACCTTCCGGGAGTACAAGCGCGAACGAATTGTCGGCTTGTTTCACTCCGGGCGGCGGCGCGCGAGAGGCAGATCTACTCTTTTTCGTTCGGCGCGTATATACGTATAACGTATAAACTCCTTGCAAGAGCTCGCCACGTTTATCACCACCGCGCACGTCCTTCCCTGCGTGTGTGCGTGCGTGCGTCTCTCTGCGATTCTCGATCGCATCTTTCGGTCGGTCGTCGTTCATTCGTTCGACCCTCAAACCTCGTTATTTCGGACGACGCCCAACGGGGCGCGAGAGTACGCCGCCGTTCCGCGAGTATAGAGAGCGCGCGCAGAGAGCGCGAGAGCCTTCGTAAAACCCTGATGGAATCCAGCAACTCGCCGCGTGGATAGCGTGCGTAGTGTGCCTGATACCCCGGGGAAGGCGTCATCGACGACTCCTCGCTTCTCTTCTCTTTCTCGTGGATGCGGGTATAACTCTCTCGCCGGCCGCCGCGATCGGGCGAACGTCCAACGAATCGCTCGTACGCGGCCGTCGAAACGGCGCGCGCAAGCAGTTTGTCTTCGATAAAACGACCCTCAGCCAGGCGTGGTCCGGGAATTGTATCCGTGGACCGCAATGTGCGTTCGAAATGTCGATGTTCATGTGTCCTGCAGTTCACAAGTTGACGCGCAATTAGCTGCGTTCTTCATCGACCCACGAGCCAAGTGATCCACCGTTCAGGGTAATCGTTCCTTCGCGCACCAAGTACGCTCTATCAAGGAATAGACAACAATGTGCGTCTTCTTCGTTTTGGCCCTTCGATCAGCCTGGCCGCGCGTCCGAGCACGCGCGGACCGCCGCCCCTGTTACGGGGGCTACGGCACAATAATGGAGAGAGAGGGAGACGTCGGTTGTCGGCGCGGTGCGAAAACCAAGAGGTTGCGTCTCTCGCGAAGCGAGAGCCGGGGCGGAACTCTTTGAAAAACCATCGGGGTCGAAAATGACTAGCATATTCGACGAACCCTTCAGCGCGCGCGATCGCGCGCGCGCGCGGGACCGGAGGAAGAGCAGCGGCGAGAATCGTCGCACTCTCCACTCCTCGCCCGGCGCGCACGACGACGCGGCAGCATAGGTTACCACCGGTACGCGGCGCATTCGCGCGCACCGCAACGCGTCCGAATCGCGGAGATAGAGGCAGCGCGCGAGCGCGCCTCCGTAGTCTCCTTCTCACCGATCCTGATCCGCGAGCGGGCGCGCATATAGATGCACCTTCGCGCTCCTCCTGGATTCGCACAACGAGACCAACCGGCCGCGCTAGCCCCGGCTAAGGGGCGCGCTGAGCGCGGTGGTCCGCGCAACGGGTCGTTCGAAGCGCGCGAGAGACAGAGAGTCGGAGAATCTCCGCAGGAAACGAGAGAGAGAGAGAATGCAAAGAGCGTAATACGGCAATGCGTACAACTCTCGAATC
>NW_027228817.1:2500-7500 GCF_019399895.1 Cardiocondyla obscurior | reverse complement strand
CGCGTTTCGTGTGTCGTTAATGCCGCCGGAACTTTTCGAGCCGGTCGACGGACACGCTTTTCGTATTTATATATACCTTAACGGTATGAAAGATCAAATTTTGTTCTCATTCACCCATAACAGCGGCTTGTAAGGCCGCTTAGCCCTGACGCTAGACCGATCCGATCTGAGACGTCGTGGAGCACTGTTCGTTCAACGGTGCCAGCGGTGAGAACACCGAGGCACCGGTTGAAAATTATTTCGCTACGGCGTACAAGTAAGCGGGAACGGCGACATCGTCAAAGATCTCGCCGAAACCGACACTCTCGTATCCGTGGAGTTGATGTTCGGTAAGCGCAACGATACGTCCGCACGCTTGCTCGGAAGCGAGGGACGATCGCGCGTCCAACACGTAAGTGCGCGCCACATATGAGCCATTCGGTCTCTCGACACCGACTCGTGGCAATGCTGTGTCTTATAGTACCGAACCGGGCGGCCGGGCGGTCGGCGACGCACGGTCTAACGCACGGCGGTATATGGGCGAAACCTGCGAAATTTCGACGCCTCGAGGACTTAGCCGCTGCGTCGTACGTAGTTATTTACGCAAAAGTCCTCGAGCCTCGTGTTGCTTTCGGCAAGTAGTTACCCACGGACAGCTCGAACGGCAAAGTACTCGAGCTCCGTATCGTTTCGGCTCGGATTTACCAACGCCTTCGATTTTCGACTTTGGTGTCGAAACGATCGCCGAGAGCCCGGCGCACATTTGGCCGAATGTCGGCAACACGCCCGAACGATCTCAAAAAGAGAACCAAAGTTCTCGTAGTAAGCGCGAGGCTAAATTCTCTCAAAAAGCGTTCTAGTGCGAACGACACTTTTGTACGCACCGCAGTGCTTCGTCGAGCTCGGTTATACATACGCCGTAACGCTACGGTACGACCAGACCGAGAGCTCGCATGCATCGTGTTGTGCACGAGTCGCCGCAGCGACAACACCTCTTACAGTACCGAACCGAGCGGCCGGGCGGTCGGCGACACACGGTCTAACGCACGGCGGTATATGGGCGCCGGCGGTGAAATTTCGACGCCGCGCGGACTTAGCCGCTGCGGCGCACGGTAGTTACCTCCGCGTCAAAGATCTCGAGCTCCGTGTTGTTTTACGGCTCGGAGGTACGTACGGACCGCACGAACGGCAGAGTCCTCGAGATACAAAATTTCTTCGTCAAGTATTCACCAATTCCTTCGCTATCCGGCCTCGAAACGATCGCCGAGAGCTTGGCGCACAATTGGCCGAATGTCGGCAAGACGCCCGAACGCGCTCGAAAAAGAGAACCGAAATTCTCGCACTCAGCGCAGTGCAAAACACTTTAAAAATCTCTCTCGAGCGAAAGACACTTTCGTACGCACCGCAGTGCTTCGCCGAGCTCGGTTATACATACGCCGTAACGCTACGGTACGACCAGACCGAGAGCTCGCATGCATCGTGTTGTGCACGAGTCGCCTCAGCGACGACACCTCTTACAGTACCGAACCGAGCGGCCGGGCGGTCGGCGACGCACGGTCTAACGCACGGCGGTATATGGGCGCCGGCGGTGAAATTTCGACGCCGCGCGGACTTAGCCGCTGCGGCGCACGGTAGTTACCTCCGCGTCAAAGATCTCGAGCTCCGTGTTGTTTTACGGCTCGGAGGTACGTACGGACCGCACGAACGGCAGAGTCCTCGAGATACAAAATTTCTTCGTCAAGTATTCACCAATTCCTTCGCTATCCGGCCTCGAAACGATCGCCGAGAGCTTGGCGCACATTTGGCCGAATGTCGGCAAGACGCCCGAAAGATCTCAAAAAGAGAACCAAAGTTCTCGTAGTAAGCGCGAAGCTAAATTCTCTCAAAAAGCGTTCTAGTGCGAACGACACTTTTGTACGCACCGCAGTGCTTCGCCGAGCTCGGTTATACATACGCCGTAACGCTACGGTACGACCAGACCGAGAGCTCGCATGCACCGTGTTGTGCACGAGTCGCCGCAGCGACGACACCTCTTACAGTACCGAACCGAGCGGCCGGGCGGTCGGCGACGCACGGTCTAACGCACGGCGGTATATGGGCGCCGGCGGTGAAATTTCGACGCCGCGCGGACTTAGCCGCTGCGGCGCACGGTAGTTACCTCCGCGTCAAAGATCTCGAGCTCCGTGTTGTTTTACGGCTCGGAGGTACGTACGGACCGCACGAACGGCAGAGTCCTCGAGATACAAAATTTCTTCGTCACGTATTCACCAATTCCTTCGCTATCCGGCCTCGAAACGATCGCCGAGAGCTTGGCGCACATTTGGCCGAATGTCGGCAAGACGCCCGAAAGATCTCAAAAAGAGAACCAAAGTTCTCGTAGTAAGCGCGAAGCTAAATTCTCTCAAAAAGCGTTCTAGTGCGAACGACACTTTTGTACGCACCGCAGTGCTTCGCCGAGCTCGGTTATACATACGCCGTAACGCTACGGTACGACCAGACCGCGAGCTCGCATGCATCGTGTTGTGCACGAGTCGCCGCAGCGACGACACCTCTTACAGTACCGAACCGAGCGGCCGGGCGGTCGGCGACGCACGGTCTAACGCACGGCGGTATATGGGCGCCGGCGGTGAAATTTCGACGCCGCGCGGACTTAGCCGCTGCGGCGCACGGTAGTTACCTCCGCGTCAAAGATCTCGAGCTCCGTGTTGTTTTACGGCTCGGAGGTACGTACGGACCGCACGAACGGCAGAGTCCTCGAGATACAAAATTTCTTCGTCACGTATTCACCAATTCCTTCGCTATCCGGCCTCGAAACGATCGCCGAGAGCTTGGCGCACATTTGGCCGAATGTCGGCAAGACGCCCGAAAGATCTCAAAAAGAGAACCAAAGTTCTCGTAGTAAGCGCGAAGCTAAATTCTCTCAAAAGCGTTCTAGTGCGAACGACACTTTTGTACGCACCGCAGTGCTTCGCCGAGCTCGGTTATACATACGCCGTAACGCTACGGTACGACCAGACCGAGAGCTCGCATGCATCGCGTTGTGCACGAGTCGCCGCAGCGACGACACCTCTTACAGTACCGAACCGAGCGGCCGGGCGGTCGGCGACGCACGGTCTAACGCACGGCGGTATATGGGCGCCGGCGGTGAAATTTCGACGCCGCGCGGACTTAGCCGCTGCGGCGCACGGTAGTTACCTCCGCGTCAAAGATCTCGAGCTCCGTGTTGTTTTACGGCTCGGAGGTACGTACGGACCGCACGAACGGCAGAGTCCTCGAGATACAAAATTTCTTCGTCACGTATTCACCAATTCCTTCGCTATCCGGCCTCGAAACGATCGCCGAGAGCTTGGCGCACATTTGGCCGAATGTCGGCAAGACGCCCGAAAGATCTCAAAAAAAGAACCAAAGTTCTCGTAGTAAGCGCGAAGCTAAATTCTCTCAAAAAGCGTTCTAGTGAACGACACTTTTGTACGCACCGCAGTGCTTCGCCGAGCTGGTTATACACGCCGTAACGCTACGGTACGACCAGACCGAGAGCTCGCATGCACCGTGTTTTGCACGAGTCGCCGCAGCGACGACACCTCTTACAGTACCGAACCGAGCGGCCGGGCGGTCGGCGACGCACGGTCAACGCACGGCGGTATATGGGCGCCGGCGGTGAAACACGCCGCGCGGACTTAGCCGCAGCGAAGTCCGCGAGCCTCGTGTTGCTTTTACCTCGTAGTTACTTCCGAGCGGTCCGACCGTCAAAGTTCGCGAGCCTCGTGTTGCTTTTGGCTCGTAGTTACTTCCGCGCGGTTTGATCGGCAAAGTACGCGAGCCTCGTGTTGCTTTTTACCACGTAGTTACTTCCGAGCGGTCCGACCGTCAAAGTCCGCGAGCCTCGTGTTGCTTTCGGCTCGGAGCTTCCGCGCGGTCCTAGCGGCAAAGTACGCGAGCCTCGTGTTGCTGGTCGGAGTTATCCGCGCGGTCCGATCGGCAAAGTACGCGAGCCTCGTGTTGCTTTTGCTTCTGGAGTTACTTCGCGCGGTCCTAGCGGCAAAGTACGCGAGCCTCGTGTTGCTTTCGGCTCGGAGTTACTTCCGCGCGGTCCCAAGGGAGCGCGAGCCTCGTGTTGCTTTCGGCTCGGAGTTACTTCCGCGCGGTCCGATCGGCAAAGTACGCGAGCCTCGTGTTGCTTTCGGCTCGGAGTTACTTCCGCGCGGTCCTAGCGGCAAAGTACGCGAGCCTCGTGTTGCTTTCGGCTCGGAGTTACTTCCGCGCGGTCCGAGCGGCAAAGTACGCGAGCCTCGTGTTGCTTTCGGCTCGGAGTTACTTCCGCGCGGTCCTAGCGGCAAAGAGCGCGAGCCTCGTGTTGCTTTCGGCTCGGAGTTACTTCCGCGCGGTCCGATCGGCAAAGTACGCGAGCCTCGTGTTGCTTTCGGCTCGGAGTTACTTCCGAGCGGTCCGACCGTCAAAGTACGCGAGCCTCGTGTTGCTTTCGGCTCGGAGTTACTTCCGCGCGGTCCTAGCGGCAAAGTACGCGAGCCTCGTGTTGCTTTCGGCTCGGAGTTACTTCCGCGCGGTCCGATCGGCAAAGTACGCGAGCCTCGTGTTGCTTTCGGCTCGGAGTTACTTCCGCGCGGTCCTAGCGGCAAAAAGTACGCGTTTCGTGTTGCCGGCTCGGAGTTACTCCGCGCGGTCCGATCGGCAAAGTACGCGAGCCTCGTGTTGCTTTCGGCTCGGAGTTACTTCCGCGCGGTCCTAGCGACAAAGTACGCGAGCCTCGTGTTGCTTTCGGCTCGGAGTTACTTCCGCGCGGTCCGAGCGGCAAAGTACGCGAGCCTCGTGTTGCTTTCGGCTCGGAGTTACTTCCGCGCGGTCCTAGCGGCAAAGTACGCGAGCCTCGTGTTGCTTTCGGCTCGGAGTTACTTCCGCGCGGTCCTAGCGGCAAAGTACGCGAGCCTCGTGTTGCTTTCGGCTCAGCTACTTTCGAGCGGTTCGACAACAAAGTCCGCGAGCCCTGTGTTACTACTGCTCGG
>NW_027228816.1:63706-86964 GCF_019399895.1 Cardiocondyla obscurior | reverse complement strand
GACGTCACCGCACAAAGATTCGTTGCCAATTTTTCAAAAAATTTTTTTTGTTTTTGTCAATATCTCTGCTTCTGGTGAGGGTAGAACGCTGAAAATTGTTCGTGGGCATCTGCTGACGTCACCGCACGTTGATTTTTTGCCAGATTTTCAAAATCTTTTGTTTTTAGTCAATATGTTTGTTTCTGGTGAAGGTAGAACGCTGAAATTAGTCACGTGGGCATCTGCTGACGTCACCGCACATTGATACGTTGCCAAATTTTCAAATAATTTTTTTGTTTTGTCAATATTTCAGCTTCTTAGTGGAGAGGTAGAACGCTGAAAATGGTCACGTGGGCATCTGCTGACGTCACCGCACAATGATACGTTGCCAGATTTTCAAAAACTATTTTTTTGTCTTTTGTCAATATCTCTGCTTCTGGTGAATGTAAAACGCTGAAAATTGTTACGTGGGCATCTGTGGACATCACCGCACGAAGATTCGTTGCCAAATTAAAAAAATTTTTCTTTTGTTTTTTGTCAATATTTTGTTCTGGTGAAGGTAGAACGCTGAAAATAGTTACGTGGGCATCTTCGCTGACGTCACACAAATACATTTGCCAAATTTTCAAAATTTTCTTTTTTTGTCATTTCTGCTTCTGAAAGTAGAACGCTGGAAATTGTTACGTAAGCATCTGCTGACGTCACCAAAGGATGATTTTTTTTCCAGATTTTCAAAATCTTTTGTTTTTAGTCAATATCTTTGTTTCTGGTGAAGGTAGAACGCTGAAATTAGTCACGTGGGCATCTGCTGACGTCACGCACACATTGATACGTTGCCAAATTTTCAAATAATTTTTCATGTTTTTTGTCAATATTTCAGCTTTTAGTGGAGATAGAACGCTGAAAATGGTCACGTGGGCATCTGCTGACGTCACCGCACAACGTCACGTGGTCGGAGTTTCAAAATTTTTTTTTTTCGTTTTTCGTCAATATGTTCGCCCTGGAAGAAATAGGACGCTAAAATGGTCACGTAACATCTGCTGACGTCACCGCACAACGTCACGTGATCAGATTTTTAAAAGTTTATTTCTCGTTTTTGTCAATATCTCTGCTTCTGGTGGAGAGGAGAACGCTGAAAATTGTTACGGGCATTTGCTGACGTCACTCGCATCGATGATTTTTTGCCAAATTAAAAAAAATTTTTCTTTTTTTGTCAATATCTGTTTCTGTAGGTAGAAACTGCAAAAAGGTCACGTGGGCATCTGCTGACGTCATCGCACAATGATACGTTGCCAGATTTTCAAAAATTTTTTTTTCGTTTTTTGTCAATATCTCAGTTTCTGGTGAAGATAGAACGCTGAAAATTGTTACGTGGGCATCTGCTGACGTCACCGCACGAAGATGATTCGTTGCTAGATTTCAATAATTTTTTTTTGTTTTTGTCAATATTTTGTTTTGGTGAAAATAGAACGCTGAAAATGGTCACGTGGGCATCTGCTGACGCCGCACAATGATACGTTGCCAAATTTTTAAAACTTTTTTGTTTTTTGTCAATATCTCTGCTTCTGGTGAAGGTAGAACGCTGAAAATAGTCACGTGGGCATCTGCTGACGTCATCGCACAATGATACGTTGCCAGACTTTTAGAAATTTTTTTTTCGATTTTTGTCAATATCTCTGCTTCTGGTGAAGGTAGAACGCTGAAAATGGTCACGTGGGCATCTGTGACGTCACCGCACGAAGATTTGTTGCCAGATTTTCAAAACTTTTTTTTCGTTTTTGTCAATATTTCTGTTTCTGGTGAAGGTAGAACGCTGAAAATGGTCACGTGGGCATCTGCTGACGTCACCGCACAATGATACGTTGCCAGATTAAAAATTTTTTATTGCTTTTTGTCAATATCTCTGCTTTTGGTGGAGATAAACGCTGAAAATTATTACGTGGGCATCTGCTGACGTCACCGCACGATAATTAATTTGCTTTTAAAAAATTTTTTTCGTTTTTTGTCAATATTTCTGCTTCTGGTGAAAATAGAACGCTGAAAATAATCACATGTGGGCATTTGTTGACGTCACCGCACAATGATACGTTGCCAGATTTTAAAAATTTTTTCATCGATTTTGTTA
This sequence comes from Cardiocondyla obscurior, assembly GCF_019399895.1. Classification (NCBI taxonomy): domain Eukaryota; kingdom Metazoa; phylum Arthropoda; class Insecta; order Hymenoptera; family Formicidae; genus Cardiocondyla; species Cardiocondyla obscurior. Next base: position 84,860 of record NW_027228816.1, on the reverse strand, counting down.
ATATCTCTGCTTTTAATAAAGGTAGAACGCTGAAAATTGTCACGGAGGGATCTGCTGACGTCACCGCACAATGATGATTCATTGCCAAATTTTAAAAAATTTTTTTTGTTTTTTGTCAATATTTCTGCTTCTGGTGAAAATAGAACGCTGAAAATATTCACATGTGGGCATTTGCTGACGTCACCGCACAATGATACGTTGCCAGATTTTGAAAATTTTTTTCGTTTTTTGCAATATCTCTGCTTTTATTAGAGGTAGAACGCTAAAATTGTTACGGGGCATCTGCTGACGTCACCGCACGATGATTCATTGCCAAATTTTAAAAAATTTTTTGTTTTTTGTCAATATCTTTGCTTTGGTGAAAATAGAACGCTGAAAATAATCACGTGGGCGTCTGCTGACGTCACCGCACAATGATACGTTGCCAGATTTTCAAAAATTTTTTTTTTGTTTTTTGTCAATATCTTTGTCTCTGGTGAAGGTAGAACGCTGAAAATAGTCACGTGGGCATCTGCTGACGTCACCGCACAATGATACGTTGCCAGATTAACAAAAATTTTTTATTGTTTTTGTCAATATCTCTGCTTCTGGTTGAGGTAGAACGCTGAAAATTGTTACGTGGGCTCTGCTGACGTCACCGCACGATGATTCGTTGCCAAATAAAAAATTTTTTTTGTTTTTGTCAATATTTCTGCATCTGGTGAAAGTAAAACGCTAAAAATGGTCACGTGGGCATCTGCTGACGTCACCGCACAATGATACGTTGTTAGATTTTCAAATATTTTGTTTTTGTCAATATCTCTGCTTCTAGTGAAAGTAGAACGCTGAAAATAATTACATGTGGGCATTTGCTGACGTCACCGCACAATGATACGTTGCCAGATTTTGAAAAAATTTTTTGTTTTTGTCAATATCTCTGCTTCTGGTGAATGTAAAACGCTGAAAATTGTTACGTGGGCATCTGCGGACGTCACCGCACGAAGATTCGTTGCCAGATTAAAATTTTTTTTCGTTTTTGTCAATATCTCTGTTTCTGGTGAAGGTAGAACGCTGAAAATAGTTACGTGGGCATCTGCTGACGTCACCGCACAATGATACGTTGCCAAATTTTCAAAATTTTTTTTGTTTCTTGTCAATATCTCTGCTTCTGGTGAGAGTAGAACGCTGAATACTGTTATCTGCTGACGTCACCGAACGATGATTTTTTCCAGATTTTTTTCAAAATCTTTTGTTTTTAGTCAATATCTTTGTTTCTGGTGAAGGTAGAACGCTGAAATTAGTCACGTGGGCATCTGCTGACGTCACCGCACATTGATACGTTGCCAAATTTTCAAATAATTTATTTATGTTTTTGTCAATATTTCTCTTTGAAAAGATAGAACGCTGAAAATATTCACGTGGGCATTTGCTGACGTCACCGCACAATGATACGTTGCCAGATTTTTAAAAATTTTTTCATCGATTTCGTCAATATCTCTGTTTCTAGAGGTAGAACGCTAAAATTGTTACGGAGGCATCTGCTGACGTCACCGCACGATGATCATTGCCAAATTTTAAAAAAATTTTTTTTGTTTTTGTCAATATCTTTGCTTTTGGTGAAAATAGAACGCTGAAAATAATCACATGGGCATCTGCTGACGTCACCGCACAATGATACGTTGCCAGATTTTCAAAAATCTTTCTTCGTTTTTTGTCAATATCTTTGCTCTGGTGAAGTAGAACGCTGAAAATAGTCACGTGGGCATCTGCTGACGTCACCGCACAATGATACGTTGCCAGATTAAAAAAATTTTTTTATCGTTTTTGTCAATATCTCTGCTTCTGGTTGAGGCAGAACGCTGAAAATTGTTACGTGGGCTCCGCTGACGTCACCGCACGATGATTCGTTGCTAAATAAAAAAAAATTTTTTTTTCGTTTTTTGTCAATATTTTTGCATCTGGTTAAAGTAAAACGCTAAAAATGGTCACGTGGGCATCTGCTGACGTCACCGCACAATGATACGTTGTTAGATTTTCAAAATTTTTTTTTTGTTTTTGTCAATATCTCTGCTTCTGGTGAGGGTTGAACGCTGAAAATAATTACATGTGAACATTTGCTGACGTCACCGCACAATGATACGTTGCCAGATTTTGAAAATTTTATTTTTGTTTTTGTCAATATCTCTGCTTTGGTGAATGTAAACGCTGAAAAATGTCACGTGGGTTCTGCGGACGTCACCGCACGAAGATTCGTTGCCAGATTAAAAATAATTTTTTTTTCGTTTTTTGTCAATATCTCTGTTTCTGGTGAAGGTAGAACGCTGAAAATGGTCACGTGGGCATCTGCTGACGTCACCGCACAATGATACGTTGCCAGATTTAAAAAAATTTTTTTATTGCTTTTTGTCAATATCTCTGCTTTTGGTGGAGATAAAACGCTGAAAATTATTACGTGGGCATCTGCTGACGTCACCGCACGATGATTAATTGCCAAATTTTAAAAAATTCTTTTTTCGTTTTTTGTCAATATTTCTGCTTCTGGTGAAAATAGAACGCTGAAAATAATCACATGTGGGCATTTGTTGACGTCACCGCACAATGATACGTTGCCAGATTTTGAAAAATTTTTTCATCGATTTCTGTTAATATCTCTGCTTTTAATAAAGGTAGAACGCTGAAAATTGTTACGGAGGGATCTGCTGACGTCACCGCACGATGATTCATTGCCAAAATTTAAAAATTCTTTCGTTTTTGTCAATATTTCTGCTTCTGGTGAAAATAGAACGCTGAAAATATTCACATGTGGGCATTTGCTGACGTCACCGCACAATGATACGTTGCCAGATTTTGAAAAATTTTTTTTTCATCGATTTCTGCTAATATCTCTGCTTTTATTAGAGGTAGAACGCTAAAATTGTTACGGAGGCATCTGCTGACGTCACCGCACGATGATTCATTGCCAAAAAAAATTCTTTGTTTTTTGTCAATATCTTTGCTTTTGGTGAAAATAGAACGCTGAAAATAATCACATGTGGGCATCTGCTGACGTCACCGCACAATGATACGTTGCCAGATTTTCAAAAATCTTTTCTTCGTTTTTTGTCAATATCTTTGCCTCTGGTGAAGGTAGAACGCTGAAAATAGTCACGTGGGCATCTGCTGACGTCACCGCACAATGATACGTTGCCAGATTAAAAAAATTTTTTATGTTTTGAAATATCTCTGCTTCTGGTTGAGGCAGAACGCTGAAAATTACGGGCTCCGCTGACGTCACCGCACGATGATTCGTTGCTAAATAAAAAAATTTTTTTCGTTTTTTGTCAATATTTTGCATCTGGTTAAAGTAAAAAAATGGTCACGTGGGCATCTGCTGACGTCACCGCACAATGATACGTTGTTAGATTTTCAAAAATTTTTTTTTTGTTTTTTGTCAATATCTCTGCTTCTGGTGAGGGTTGAACGCTGAAAATAATTACATGTGAACATTTGCTGACGTCACCGCACAATGATACGTTGCCAGATTTTGAAAAATTTTTTTTTGTTTTTGTCAATATCTCTGCTTCTGGTGAATGTAAAACGCTGAAAATTGTTACGTGGGCATCTGCGGACGTCACCGCACGAAGATTCGTTGCCAGATTAAAAATAATTTTTTTTTCGTTTTTTGTCAATATCTCTGTTTCTGGTGAAGGTAGAACGCTGAAAATGGTCACGTGGGCATCTGCTGACGTCACCGCACAATGATACGTTGCCAGATTTAAAAAAATTTTTTTATTGCTTTTTGTCAATATCTCTGCTTTTGGTGGAGATAAAACGCTGAAAATTATTACGTGGGCATCTGCTGACGTCACCGCACGATGATTAATTGCCAAATTTTTAAAAATTTTTTCGTTTTTTGTCAATATTTCCTTCTGGTATAGAACGCTGAAAATAATCACATGTGGGCATTTGTTGACGTCACCGCACAATGATACGTTGCCAGATTTTGAAAAATTTTTTCATCGATTTCTGTTAATATCTCTGCTTTTAATAAAGGTAGAACGCTGAAAATTGTTACGGAGGGATCTGCTGACGTCACCGCACGATGATTCATTGCCAAAATTTAAAAATTTTTCGTTTTTTGTCAATATTTCTGCTTCTGGTGAAAATAGAACGCTGAAAATATTCACATGTGGGCATTTGCTGACGTCACCGCACAATGATACGTTGCCAGATTTTGAAAAATTTTTTCATCGATTTCTGCAATATCTCTGCTTTATTAGAGGTAGAACGCTAAAAATTGTTACGGAGGCATCTGCTGACGTCACCGCACGATGATTCATTGCCAAATTTTAAAAAATTCTTTTTTTGTTTTTTGTCAATATCTTTGCTTTTGGTGAAAATAGAACGCTGAAAATAATCACATGTGGGCATCTGCTGACGTCACCGCACAATGATACGTTGCCAGATTTTCAAAAATTTTTTCGTTTTTTGTCAATATCTTTGCCTCTGGTGAAGGTAGAACGCTGAAAATAGTCACGGGCATCTGCTGACGTCACCGCACAATGATACGTTGCCAGATTAAAAATTTTTTATCGTTTTTTGAAATATCTCTGCTTCTGGTTGAGGCAGAACGCTGAAAATTGTTACGTGGGCTCCGCTGACGTCACCGCACGATGATATTCGTTGCTAAATAAAAAATTTTTTTTTTCGTTTTTGTCAATATTTTTGCATCTGGTTAAAGTAAAACGCTGAAAATGGTCACGTGGGCATCTGCTGACGTCACCGCACAATGATACGTTGTTAGATTTTCAAAATTTTTTTTTGTTTTTTGTCAATATTCTGCTTCTGGTGAGGTTGAACGCTGAAAATAATTACATGTGAACATTTGCTGACGTCACCGCACAATGATACGTTGCCAGATTTTGAAAAATTTTATTTTTGTTTTTGTCAATATCTCTGCTTCTGGTGAATGTAAAACGCTGAAAATTGTTACGTGGGCATCTGCGGACGTCACCGCACGAAGATTCGTTGCCAGATTAAAAATAATTTTTTTCGTTTTTTGTCAATATCTCTGTTTCTGAAAGTAGAACGCTGGTTACGTGGGCATCTGCTGACGTCACCGCACAATGATACGTTGCCAAATTTTCAAAAATTTTTTTTGTTTTTTGTCAATATCTCTGCTTCTGGTGAGAGTAGAACGCTGAAAATTGTTACGTGGGCATCTGCTGACGTCACCGAACGATGATTTTTTTCCAGATTTTCAAAATTTTTGTTTTTGTCAATATCTTTGTTTCTGGTGAAGGTAGAACGCTGAAATTAGTCACGTGGGCATCTGCTGACGTCACCGCACATTGATACGTTGCCAAATTTTCAAAAATTTATTTATGTTTTTTGTCAATATTTCTGATTTGGTGAAGATAGAACGCTGAAAATGGTCACGTGGGCATCTGCTGACGTCACCGCACAATGATACGTTGCCAGATTTTTAAAAATTTTCTTCGTTTTTTGTCAATATCTCTGCTTCTGGTGAAGATAGAACGCTGAAAATGTTACGTGGGCATCTGCTGACGTCACCGCACGATGATTTGTTGCCAATTTTCAAAAATTTTTTTTTCGTTTTTTGTCAATATCTCTGCTTCTGGTGGAGGTAGAGCGCTGAAAATTGTTACGTGGGCATCTGCTGACGTCACCGCACGATGATTCTTTGCCAGATTTTCAAAAATTTTTTTTTTGTTTTTTGTCAATATCTTTGCTTCTGGTGAAGTTAAAACGCTGAAAATAGTCACGTGGGCATCTGCTGACGTCACCGCACGATGATTCTTTGCCAAATTTTCAAAAATTTTTTTTTGTTTTTTGTCAATATTTCTGCTTCTGGTGAATGTAGAACGCTAAAAATGGTCACGTGGGCATTTGTTGACGTCACCGCACGAAGATTTGTTGCCAAATTTTCAAAAATTTTTTTTCGTTTTTTGTCAATATCTCTGTTTCTGGTGAAGGTAGAACGCTGAAAATGGTCACGTGGGCATCTGCTGACGTCACCGCACAATGATACGTTGCCAGATTTAAAAAAATTTTTTATTGCTTTTTGTCAATATCTCTGCTTTTGGTGGAGATAAAACGCTGAAATTATTACGTGGGCATCTGCTGACGTCACCGCACGATGATTAATTGCCAAATTTTAAAAATTTTTTTCGTTTTTTGTCAATATTTCTGCTTCTGGTGAAAATAGAACGCTGAAAATAATCACATGTGGGCATTTGTTGACGTCACCGCACAATGATACGTTGCCAGATTTTGAAAATTTTTCATCGATTTCGTTAATATCTCTGCTTTTAATAAAGGTAGAACGCTGAAAATTGTTACGAGGGATCTGCTGACGTCACCGCACGATGATTCATTGCCAAATTTAAAAATTTCTTTTTCGTTTTTTGTCAATATTTCTGCTTCTGGTGAAAATAGAACGCTGAAAATATTCACATGTGGGCATTTGCTGACGTCACCGCACAATGATACGTTGCCAGATTTTGAAAAATTTTTTCATCGATTTCTGCTAATATCTCTGCTTTTATTAGAGGTAGAACGCTAAAAATTGTTACGGAGGCATCTGCTGACGTCACCGCACGATGATTCATTGCCAAATTTTAAAAAATTCTTTTTTTGTTTTTTGTCAATATCTTTGCTTTTGGTGAAAATAGAACGCTGAAAATAATCACATGTGGGCATCTGCTGACGTCACCGCACAATGATACGTTGCCAGATTTTCAAAAATCTTTTCTTCGTTTTTTGTCAATATCTTTGCCTCTGGTGAAGGTAGAACGCTGAAAATAGTCACGTGGGCATCTGCTGACGTCACCGCACAATGATACGTTGCCAGATTAAAAAAATTTTTTTATCGTTTTTTGGAAATATCTCTGCTTCTGGTTAAGGCAGAACGCTGAAAATTGTTACGTGGGCTCCGCTGACGTCACCGCACGATGATTCGTTGCTAAATAAAAAAAAATTTTTTTTTCGTTTTTTGTCAATATTTCTGCATCTGGTTAAAGTAAAACGCTAAAAATGGTCACGTGGGCATCTGCTGACGTCACCGCACAATGATACGTTGTTAGATTTTCAAAAATTTTTTTTTTGTTTTTTGTCAATATCTCTGCTTCTGGTGAGGGTTGAACGCTGAAAATAATTACATGTGAACATTTGCTGACGTCACCGCACAATGATACGTTGCCAGATTTTGAAAAATTTTATTTTTGTTTTTGTCAATATCTCTGCTTCTGGTGAATGTAAAACGCTGAAAATTGTTACGTGGGCATCTGACGACGTCACCGCACGAAGATTCGTTGCCAGATTAAAAAAAATTTTTTTTTCGTTTTTTGTCAATATCTTTGTTTCTGGTGAAAGTAGAACGCTGAAAATAGTTACGTGGGCATCTGCTGACGTCACCGCACAATGATACGTTGCCAAATTTTCAAAAAATTTTTATTTGTTTCTTGTCAATATCTGTGCTTCTGGTGAGGGTAGAACGCTGAAAATTGTTACGTGGGCATCTGCTGACGTCACCGAACGATGATTTTTTTCCAGATTTTCAAAAATTTTTTTTTGTTTTTAGTCAATATCTTTGTTTCTGGTGAAGGTAGAACGCTGAAATTAGTCACGTGGGCATCTGCTGACGTCACCGCACAATGATACGTTGCCAAATTTTCAAATAATTTACTCATGTTTTTTGTCAATATTTCAGATTTAGTGAAGATAGAACGCTGAAAATGGTCACGTGGGCATCTGCTGACGTCACCGCACAATGATACGTTGCCAGATTTTTAAAAACTTTTCTTCTGTTTTTTGTCAATATCTCTGCTTCTGGTGGAGATAGAACGCTGAAAAATGTTACGTGGGCATTTGCTGAGGTCACCGCACGATGATTTGTTGCCAAATTTTCAAAAATTTTTTTTTTGTTTTTTGTCAATATCTCTGCTTCTGGTTGAGGTAGAACGCTGAAAATTGTTACGTGGGCTCCGCTGACGTCATCGCACGATGATTCTTTCCAGATTTTCAAAAATTTTTTTTTTGTTTTTTGTCAATATCTCAGCTTCTGGTGAAAATAGAACGCTGAAAATTGTTACGTGGGCATTTGCTGACGTTACCGCACGAAGATTCGTTGCCAGATTTTCAAAAATTTTTTCTTTGTTTTTTGTCAATATCTTTGCCTCTGGTGAAAGTAAAACGTTGAAAATAATCACGTTGGCATCTACTGACGTCACCGCACAATGATACGTTGTTAGATTTTCAAAATTTTTGTTTTTGTTTTTTGTCATTATTTTTGCTTCTGGTGGAGGTAGAACGCTGTAAATGGTCACGTGGGCATCTGCTGACGTCACCGCACAATGATGCGTTGCCAGATTTTCAAAAACTATTTTTTTGTCTTTTGTCAATATCTCTGCTTCTGGTGGAGATAGAACGCTGAAAATTGTTACGTGGGCATTTGCTGACGTCACCGCACGATAATTCTTTGCCAAATTAAAAAAAATTTTTTTTTTGTTTTTTGTCAATATTTCTGCTTCTGGTAAGGGTAGAACGCTGAAAATTGTTACGTGAACATCTGCTGACGTCACCGAACGATGATTTTTTGCCAGATTTTCAAAAATCTTTTTGTTCGTTTTTTGTCAATATCTTTGCCTCTGGTGAAGGTAGAACGCTGAAAATAGTCACGTGGGCATCTGCTGACGTCACCGCACAATGATACGTTGCCAGATTTTAAAAAATTTTTTCATCGATTTCTGTTAATATCTCTGCTTTTATTAGAGGTAGAACGCTGAAAATTTTTACGGAGGCATTTGCTGACGTCACCGCACGATGATTCATTGCCAAATTTTAAAAAATTCTTTTTTTGTTTTTTGTCAATATCTTTGCTTTTGGTGAAAATAGAACGCTGAAAATAATCACATGTGGGCATCTGCTGACGTCACCGCACAATGATACGTTGCCAGATTTTCAAAAATCTTTTCTTTGTTTCTTGTCAATATCTTTGCCTCTGGTGAAGGTAGAACGCTGAAAATAGTCACGTGGGCATCTGCTGACGTCACCGCACAACGTCACGTGATCAGATTTTCAAAAGTTTATTTTTCGTTTTTTGTCAATATCTTCGCTTTTGGAAAAGATAGGACGCTAAAAATAATCACGTGGGAATCTGCTGACGTCACCGCACGACGCCACGTGGTCAGATTTTGAAAAATTTTTTTTTCGTTTTTTGTCAATATCTTCGCCCCTGAAGGGAATAGGACGCTAAAAATAATCACGTGGGCATCTGCTGACGTCACCGCACGACGTCACGTGGTCACATTAAAAAAAATTTTTTTTTTGTTTTTTGTTAATATCTTTGCTTCTGGAAAGGGTTGGACGCTAAAAATGGTCACGTGGGCATCTGCTGACGTCACCGAACGACGTCACGTGGTCAGATTTTCAAAAATTTCTTTATTGTTTTTCGTCAATATCTTCGCCCCTGGAAAAAGTAAAACGCTAAAAATGATCACGTGGGCATCTGCTGACGTCACCGCACGACGTCACGTGGTCAGATTTTCAAAAATTTTTTTTTGTTTTTCGTCAATATCTTCGCCCCTGGAGAAGGTAGGACGCTAAAAATAATCACGTGGGCATTTGCTGACGTCACCGCACGACGTCACGTAGTCAGATTTTCATAAATTTTTTTTTCGTTTTTCGTCAATATCTTCGCCCCTGGAGACAGTAAAACGCTAAAAATTGTCACGTGGGCATCTGCTGACGTCACCGCACAATGATACGTTGTTAGATTTTCAAAAATTTTTTTTTTGTTTTTTGTCATCATCTCTGCTTCTGGTGGAGGTAGAACGCTGTAAATGGTCACGTGGGCATCTGCTGACGTCACCGCACAATGATGCGTTGCCAGATTTTCAAAAACTATTTTATTGTCTTTTGTCAATATCTCTGCTTCTGGTGGAGATAGAACGCTGAAAATTGTTACGTGGGCATTTGCTGACGTCACCGCACGATAATTCTTTGCCAAATTAAAAAAAATTCTTTTTTTGTTTTTTGTCAATATTTCTGCTTCTGGTGAAGGTAGAACGCTAAAAATGGTCACGTGGGCATCTGTTGACGTCACCGCACAATGATACGTTGCCAGATTTTCAAAATTTTTTTTTTCGTTTTTTGTCAATATCTCAGTTTCTGGTGAAGATAGAACGCTGAAAATTGTTACGTGGGCATCTGCTGACGTCACCGCACAATGATACGTTGCCAAATTTTCAAAAAATTTTTTTTTGTTTCTTGTCAATATCTTTGCTTCTGGTAAAGGGATAACGCTGAAAATAGTCACGTGGGCATCTGCTGACGTCACCGCACAAAAATTCGTTGCCAGATTAAAAAAAATTTTTTTTTTGTTTCTTGTCAATATCTCTGCTTCTGGTGAGGGTAGAACGCTGAAAATTGTTACGTGGGCATCTGCTGACGTCACCGAACGATGATTTTTTGCCAGATTTTCAAAAATCTTTTTGTTCGTTTTTTGTTAATATCTTTGCCTCTGGTGAAGGTAGAACGCTGAAAATAGTCACGTGGGCAACTGCTGACGTCACCGCACAATGATACGTTGCCAAATTTTGAAAACTTTTTTCATCGATTTCTGTTAATATCTCTGCTTTTAATAGAGGTAGAACGCTGAAAATTGTTACGGAGGCATCTGCTGACGTCACCGCACGATGATTCATTGCCAAATTTTAAAAAATTCTTTTTTCGTTTTTTGTCAATATTTTTGCTTCTGGTGAAAATAAAACGCTGAAAATAATCACATGTGGGCATTTGCTGACGTCACCGCACAATGATATGTTGCCAAATTTTGAAAAATTTTTTCATCGATTTCTGTTAATATCTCTGCTTTTATTAGAGGTAGAACGCTGAAAATTTTTACGGAAGCATCTGCTGACGTCACCGCACGATGATTCATTGCCAAATTTTAAAAAATTCTTTTTTTGTTTTTTGTCAATATCTTTGCTTTTGGTGAAAATAAAACGCTGAAAATAATTACATGTGGGCATCTGCTGACGTCACCGCACAATGATACGTTGCCAGATTTTCAAAAATCTTTTCTTCGTTTTTTGTCAATATCTTTGCCTCTGGTGAAGGTAGAACGCTGAAAATAGTCACGTGGGCATCTGCTGACGTCACCGCACAACGTCACGTGATCAGATTTTCAAAAGTTTATGTTTCGTTTTTTGTCAATATCTTCGCTTTTGGAAGAGATAGAACGCTAAAAATAATCACGTGGGAATCTGCTGACGTCACCGCACGACGCCACGTGGTCAGATTTTGAAAAATTTTTTTTTTGTTTTTTGTCAATATCTTCGCCCCTGGAGAGAATAGAACGCTAAAAATAATCACGTGGGCATCTGCTGACGTCACCGCACGACGTCACGTGGTCACATTTAAAAAAATTTTTTTTTTGTTTTTTGTTAATATCTTTGCTTCTGGAAAGGGTAGGACGCTAAAAATGGTCACGTGGGCATCTGCTGACGTCACCGCACGACGTCACGTGGTCAGATTTTCAAAAAATTCTTTTTTGTTTTTCGTCAATATCTTCGCCCCTGGAAAAAGTAAAACGCTAAAAATCGTCACGTGGGCATCTGCTGACGTCACCGCACGACGTCACGTAATCAGATTTTCAAAAATTTTTTTTTGTTTTTCGTCAATATCTTCGCCCCTGGAGAAGGTAGGACGCTAAAAATAATCACGTGGGCATTTGCTGACGTCACCGCACGACGTCACGTAGTCAGATTTTTATAAATTTTTTTTTTGTTTTTCGTCAATATCTTCGCTTCTGGAGGAAGTAAACGCTAAAAATTGTCACGTGGGCATCTGCTGACGTCACCGCACGACGTCACGTGGTCAGATTAAAAAAAATTTTTTTTTCGTTTTTCGTCAATATCTTCGCCGTTGAAAAAAGGTAGGACGCTAAAAATGGTCACGTGGGCATCTGCTGACGTCACCGCACGACGCCACGTAGTCAGATTTTCAAAAATTTCTCTTTCGTTTTTCGTCAATATCTTCGCCCCTGGAGGAAATAAAACGCTAAAAATGGAAACGTAGGCATCTGCTGACGTCACCGCACGACGTTACGTGATCAGATTTTCAAAAGTTTATTTTTCGTTTTTTGTCAATATCTTCGCTTTTGGGGGGGATAGGACGCTAAAAATAATCACGTGGGCATCTGCTGACGTAACCGCACGACATCACGTGGTCAAATTTTTAAAAATTTGTTTTTTGTTTTTCGTCAATATCTTTGCCCCTGGAGAAGGTAAGACGCTGAAAATAATCACGTGGGCATCTGCTGACGTCACCGCACGACATCACGTGATCAAATTTTCAAAAATTTCTCTTTTGTTTATCGTCAATATCTTCGCCCTTGGAAAAGGTAGGACGCTAAAAATGGTCACGTAGGCATCTGCTGACGTCACCGTAAGACGTAAAGTGGTCATATTTTCAAAAATTTTTTTTTCGTTTTTTGTCAATATTTTCGCCCCTGAAAAAAGTAGGACGCTAAAAATGGTCACGTGGGCATCTGCTGACGTCACCGCACGACGTCACGTGGTCAAATTTTTAAAAATTTGTTTTTCGTTTTTCGTCAATATTTTTGCCTCTGAAGAAAGTAGGACGCTAAAAATGGTCACGTGGTCATCTGTTGACGTCACCGCACGACGTCACGTAATCAGATTTTCAAAAATTTTTTTTTGTCTATCGTAAATATCTTCGCTTCTGGAGGGGGTAGGACGCTGAAAATGGTCACGTGAGCATCTGCTGACGTCACCGCACGACGTCACGTGGTCAGATTTTCAAAAATTTCTTTTTTGTTTTTCGTCAATATCTTCGCCCCTGGAAAAAGTAAAACGCTAAAAATCGTCACGTGGGCATCTGCTGACGTAACCGCACTGACGTCACGTAATCAGATTTTCAAAAATTTTTTTGTTTTTCGTCAATATTTCTCGCCCCTGGAGAAGGTAGGACGCTAAAAATGGTCACGTAGGCATCTGCTGACGTCACCGCACGACGTAAAGTGGTCATATTTTCAAAATTTTTTTCTGCTTTCGTCAATATTCGCCCCTGAAGGGAGTAAGTCGCTAAAAATGGTCACGTGAGCATCTGCTGACGTCACCGCACGACGTCACGTAGTCAAATTTTCAAAAATTTCTTTTTCGTTTTTCGTCAATATCTTCGCGCCTCTGGAGGAAGTAAAACGCTAAAAATGGTCACGTGGGCATCTGCTGACGTCACCGCACGATGAACGTGGTCAGATTTAAAAAAATTTTTTTCGTTTTTTGTCAATATCTTTGCTTCCTGGTAAAGTAGAACGCTGAAAATTGTTACGTAGGCGTCTGCTGACGTCACCGCACAATGATACGTTGCCAGATTTTCAAAAAATTATTTTTTGTTTTTGTCAATATTCTCTGCTCCTGGTGGAGGTAGAACGCTGAAAATGGCACGTGGGCATCTGCGCTACGGTGACGTCACCTCACGAATTTGTTTGCCAAATTTTCAAAATATTTTTTTCGTTTTGTCAATATCTCTGCTTCCTAATGGAGATAGAACGCTGAAAATTGATACGTGGGCTTCTTTGATCACCGCATGATGATTTTTGCCAGATTTTCAATTTTTTTATTTTGTCAATATTTCTGCTTCAGGTGAAGGTAGAACGTTGAAAATGGTCACGTTGGCATTTGCTGACGTAACGCACAATTATACGTTGACAAATTTTCAAAAATTTTTTTTTCGTTTTTTGTCAAAATCTCTGCCTCTGGTGGAGGTAGAACGCTGAAAATTGATACGTGGGCATCTGCTGACGTCACCGCACGATGATTCTTTGCCAGATATTCAAAAATTTTTTTTTGGTTTTTTGTCAATATCTCTGCTTCTGGTGAAGGTAGAACGCTGAAAATAATCAAATGAGCATCTGCTAACGTCACCGCACAATGATACGTTGCTAAATTTTGAAAAATTTTTTTTTGTTTTTTGTCAATATCTCTGCCTCTGGTGGAGGTAGAACGCTGAAGAAGAATTGATACGTGGGCATCTGCTGACGTCACGCACGATGATTTTTGCAAATTTTCAAAAAATTATTTTTTGTTTTTGTCAATATTTCTGCTTCTGGTGAAGGTAGAACGCGCTGAAAAATGGTCACGACATCTGCTGACGTCACCGCGCACGATGCTACGTTGTTAAAACTTCAAAAATTTATTTTTTGTTACATTCGTTAATATTTTGCTCTTGGTAAAAATAAAACGCTGAAATTTATCCGCGTGGGCATTTGCTGACGTTACAACTTTGTGTTACGTTGCCAAATTAAAATATTTGTTTTTGTTTTTTGTCAATATTTTTGATTCTGGTGGTGGGAGCAGCGGAAAATGGTCACGTGGGCATCTGCTGTCGTCACCCGCACGAAGATTCGTTGCCAGATTAAAGATTTTTTTCGTTTTTTGTCAATATCTCTGCCTCTCTGGTGAAGGTAGAACGCTGAAAATGAGGTCACGTTGGCATTTGCTGACGTAACGCACAATGATACACGTTGACAAATTTTCAAAATTTTGTTTGTTTTTAATCAATATCTTTGCTTTTGAGGTGAAAGTAGAACGCTGAAGAATTACGTGGGCAACTGCTGCGTCACCGCACGATGATTTTTGCCAGATTGCACAAAAATTTTTTTTCATTTTTTGTCAATATTTTGCTTCTGGTGAAGGTAGAACTGTGATCAAATGAGCATCTGCTAACGTCACCGCACAATGATACGTTTAACTAAATTTTGAGAAAAAATTTTTTTTGTTTTTGTCAATATCTCTGCCTTTGGTGGAGGTAGAACGCTGAAAATTGATACGTGGGCATCTGCTGACGTCACCGCACGATGATTTTTGCCAAATTTTCAAGAATTATTTTTTGTTTTTTGTCAATATTTTGCTTCTGGTGAAGACGCTGAAAATGGTCACGTGGGCATCTATGTCGTCGCACTGAGATTCGTTATGAGATTAAAAAAAAATTTTTTTTTCGTTTGTCAATATCTCTGCCTCTGGTGAAAGTAGAACGCTGAAAATTGTTACGTTGGCATATCTTTGACGTCACCACTTTGATTCTTTGTAAATTTTCAAATATTTTTTCGTTTGTCAATATCTCTGCTTCTGGTGAAGGTAGATCGCTTCAAGAAAATGGTCACGTGGGCATCGGCTGACGTCACCGCACGCTACGTTGTTAAAACTGAGAGTTTATTTTTGTTTTGTTAATGTTTTTGCTCTTGGTAAAAATAAAACGCTGAATGGTCCGCGTGGGCATCTGCTGACGTTACCGCACGAAAATTCTTTGCCAGATTAAAAAAGAATTTTTTTGTTTTTGTCCAATATCTGCCTCTGGTGGAAGTAGAATGCTGAAAATAGTCACGTTGGCATTTGCTGACGTAACGCACAATGATACGTTGACAAATTTTCAAAAATTTTTTGTTTGTTTTTTGTCAATATCTTTGCTTTTGGTGAAAGTAGAACGCTGAAAATTGTTACGTGGGCAACTGCTGACGTCACCGCACGATGATTTTTTGCCAGATTAAAAAAATTTTCGTTTTATTGAAATATCTCTGCCTTTGGTGAAGTAAAAACGCTGAAAATTATCACGTGGGCATTTGCTGACGTCACAGCACAATGATACGTTTTCCAGATTAAAAAAAATTTGTTTTATTTTTGTCAATATTTCTGCTTCTGGTAAGGTAGAACTGAAAATGGTCACGTTGGCATTTGCTGACACCACTGAATGTACGTTGACAAATTTTCAAAATTTTTTTTTGATTTTGGTAATATCTTTTGCTTTTAATTGAAAGTAAGACGCTGAAAATGTTACGTGGGCAACTGCTGACGTCCTGCCGACGTCACGTGATCAGATTTTCAAAAATTTTTTTTTTTTTTTTGTCATTATCTCGGCTCCTGGAAAGGGTAGGACGCTGAATAATTACGTGGGCATCTGCCGAAGCTTCACCACACGACATCACGTGATCAAATTTTCAAAAAATTTTTTTCGTTTTTCGTCAATATCTTCGCCCCTGAAGAGAAGTAGGACGCTAAAGAAGAAAATGGTCACGTAGGCGTCTGCTGACGTCACCGCACGACGTAAAGTGGTCATATTGATTTTTTCTGGAACAAGTCAATATCTTCGCCCCTGAAGGTAAGTCGCTAAAAATGGTCCGCGTGAGCATCTGCCCACGACGTCACCGCACGACGATCACGTAGTCAAATTTTCAAAATTTTTTTCGTTTCGTCAATATCTTCGCCCCTGGAGGAAGTAAAACGCTAAAAATGGTCGTGGGCATCTGCTGACGTCACCGCACGATGTAACGTGGTCAGATTTAAAGAATTTTTTCGTTTTTGTCAATATCTGCTTCTGGTGAAAGTGGGCGCTGAAATGGTCACGTGGTATCTGCTGACGTCACCTCACGAAGATTTGTTGCCAAATTTTCAAAATATTTTTTTCGTTTTTTGTCAATATCTCTGCTTCTAATGGATCGAACGCTGAAAATTGATACGTGGACTTTGCTGACGATACCGCATGATGATTTTTTGCCAGATTTTCAAAAATTTTTTTTTTTTCATTTTTGTCAATATTTCTGCTTCTGGTGAAGGTAGAACGCTGAAAATGGTCAAATGGGCATCTGCTAACGTCCTGCTGGTTATACGTTGACAAATTTTCAAAAATTTTTTTTTCGTTTTTTGTCAATATCTCTGCCTCTGGTGGAGGTAGAACGCTGAAAATTGATACGTGGGCATCTGCTAACGTCACCGCACGATGATTCTTTGCCAGATTTAAAAAATTTTTTTTTGGTTTTTTGTCAATATCTCTGCTTCTGGTGAAGGTAGAACGCTGAAAATGGTCAAATGAGCATCTGCTAACGTCACCGCACAATGATACGTTGCTAAATTTTGAAAAATTTTTTTTTTGTTTTTTGTCAATATCTCTGCCTCTGGTGAAGGTAGAACGCTGAAAATGGTCACGTGGGCATCTGCTGACGTCACCGCACGATGCTACGTTGTTAAAACTTCAAAAATTTATTTTTTGTTTTTCGTTAATATTTTTGCTCTTGGTAAAAATAAAACGCTGAAAATTATCACGTGGGCATTTGCTGACGTCGCAGCACAATGATACGTTGCCAGAAAAAAAAAAAATTTGTTTTTGTTTTTTGTCAATATTTTTGCTTCTGGTGAAGGTAGAACGCTGAAAATGGTCACGTGGGCATCTGCTGTCGTCACCACACGAAGATTCGTTGCCAGATTAAAAATAAATTTTTTCGTTTTTTGTCAATATTTTTGCTTCTGGTGAAGGTAGAACGCTGAAAATTGTTACGTTGGCATATGCTGACGTCACCGCACGATGATTCTTTGCCAAATTTTCAAAAATTCTATTTTTGTTTTTTGTCAATATCTCTGCTTCTGGTGAAGGTAGATCGCTGAAAATGGTCACGTGGGCATCGGCTGACGTCACCGCACGATGTTACGTTGTTAAAACTTCAAAAATTTATTTTTTGTTTTTTGTTAATATTTTTGCTCTTGGTAAAAATAAAACGCTGAAAATGGTCACGTGGGCATCTGCTGTCGTCACCACACGAAGATTCGTTGCCAGATTAAAAATAAATTTTTTTTCGTTTTTTGTCAATATCTCTGCTTCTGGTGAAGGTAGAACGCTGAAAATGGTCAAATGAGCATCTGCTAACGTCGGTTTACACAATGATACGTTGCTAAATTTTGAAAAATTTTTTTTGTTTGTCAATATCTCTGCCTCTGGTGAAGGTAAGAGACGCTGAAAATGGTCACGTGGGCATCTGCTGACGTCACCGCACGATGCTACGTTAAAACTTCAAAAATTTATTTTTGTTTTTCGTTAATATTTTTTGCTCTTGGTAAAATAAAACGCTGAAAATTATCCACGTGGGCATTGCTGACGTCGCAGCACAATGATGCGTTGCCAGAAAAAATTTGTTTTTGTTTTTTGTCAATATTTTTGCTTCTGGTGAAGGTAGAACGCTGAAAATGGTCACGTGGGCATCTGCTGTCGTCACCACACGAAGATTCGTTGCCAGATTAAAAATAAATTTTTTCGTTTTTAATCTATCTGCCTCTGAGTGAAAGTAGAACACTGAAAATTGTTACGTGGGCAACTGCTGACATGCCGCACGATGATTCTTTGCCAGATTTTCAAAAAATTTTTTTTTTGGTTTTTGTCAATATCTCTTTTTCTGGTGAAGGTAGAACGCTGAAAATGGTCAAATGAGCATCTGCTAACGTCACCGCACAATGATACGTTGCTAAATTTTGAAAAATTTTTTTTTTGTTTTTGTCAATATTTTTGCTTCTGGTGAAGGGTAGAACTGAAAATGGTCACGTGGGCATCTGCTGTCGTCACCGCACGAATATTCGTTGCCAGATTTAAAATGAATTTTTTTTTGTTTTTTGTCAATATCTCTGCCTCTGGTGAAGGTAAAACGCTGAAAATTGATACGTGGGCGTTGCCCCGTGACGTCACTGATCTGGTTTTCGCCAGATTTTCAAAAATTTTTTTCATTTTTTGTCAATATCTCTGCTTCTGGTGAAGGTAGAACGCTAAAAATAGTCACGTTGGCATTTGCTGACGTAACGCACAATGATACGTTGACAAATTTTCAAAGGTTTGTTTGATTTTTGTCAATATTTTGCTGGTGAAGGTAGAGCGCTGAAAATAATTCACGTTGGCATTTGCTGACGTCACCGCACGATGATTTTTGCCAGATTTTCAAAATTTTTTATTTTTGTCAAATATCTCTGCTTCTGGTGAGAGGTGGAACGCTGAAAAATGGTCGATTGGCATTTGCTGACGTCACCACTGTCATACGTTGGCAAATTTTCAAAAATTTTTTGAGTTTTGTCAATATCTTTGCTTTTGGTGAAAGTAGAACGCTGAAAATTGTTACGTGGGCAACTGCTGACGTCACCGCACGACGTCACGTGATCAGACGATTTTCAAAATTTTTTCGTTTTTCGTCATTATCAACCTGGAAAGGGTAGGACGAAAATAATTACGTGGGCATCCTGCTGACTTCACCGCACGACATCCATTGATCAAATTTTCAAAATTTTTTCGTTTTTCGTCAATATCTTCGCACAAAAAAGGTAGGACGCTAAAAATGGTCACGTAGGCGTCTTGCTGACGTCACCCGCGACGTAAAGTGGTCATATTTTCAAAATTTTTATTTCGTTTTTGTCAATATTTTCGCCCTGAAGGAGTAAGTCGCTAAATGGTCACGTGAGCATCTGCTGACGTCACCGCACGACGTCACGTAGTCAAATTTTCAAAAATTTCTTTTTCGTTTTTCGTCAATATCTTCGCCCCTGGAGGTAAAACTAAAAAGAAAAT
This sequence comes from Cardiocondyla obscurior, assembly GCF_019399895.1. Lineage (NCBI taxonomy): Eukaryota > Metazoa > Arthropoda > Insecta > Hymenoptera > Formicidae > Cardiocondyla > Cardiocondyla obscurior. The sequence goes on along the minus strand of NW_027228816.1, from coordinate 65,483 downwards.
GGTTACGTGGGCATCTGCTGGCGTCACCACGCACGATGTAACGTGGTCAGATTTTAAAAAATTTTTTTCGTTTTTGTCAATATCTTTGCTTTTGGTAGAAGTAGAACGCTGAAAATTGTTACGTGGGCATCTGCTGACGTCTGCTAATGATACGTTGCCAGATTTTCAAAAAATTATTTTTTGTATTTGTCCAATATCTCTGCTTCTGGTGAAGGTAGAACGCTGAAAATGGTCACGTTGGCATTTGCTGACGTAGCTTGCCTGATATACGTTGACAAATTTTCAAAAATTTTTTTTTCGTTTTTGTCAATATCTCTGTCTGGTGGAAGGTAGAACGCTGAAGAATTGATACGTGGGCATCTGCTGACGTCACCGCACATTATTGAGATTCTTTGCCAGATTTTCAAAGTTGTTTTTGTTTTTGTCAATGTATTTTTGCTTCTGGTGAAGGTGGGAACGCTGAAAATGGTCGTGAATCTGCTGTCGTCACCGCACGAAGATTCGTTGCCAGATTAAAAAAGGTGTTTTTCGTTTTGTGTCCTCTGGTGAAGGTAGAACGCTGAAGTCTATTGCGTTGGCATATGCTGACGTCACCGCACGATGATTTTTGCCAAATTTTCAAAATTCTGTTTTTGTTTTTGTCAGTATCTGCTTCTGGTGGTAGATCGCTTTGAAAGGCTGGTCACGTGGGTATCGGCTGACGTCACCGCACGATGCTACGTTGAAACTAAAACTTCAAAAAATTTATTTTTGTTGCTGTTAATATTTTTTTGCTCTTGGTAAAAATAAAACGCTGAAAATGGATCACGTGGGCATTTGCTGGCCGTCACCCACACACGAAGATTCTTTGCCAGATTAAAAAAATTTTTTTTTTTTGTCTTTTGTCAATATCTCTCTGCTTCTGGTGAGTGGGAACCTTTGAAAATGGTCACGTGGGCGTCTGCTGACGTCACACACGAAGATTTGTTGCCAATTTTCAAAATATTTTTTCGTTTTGTCAAATATCTCTGCTTCTAATACTTTGAAAAGAGTGTTATTGAGGCTTCTTTGGCGTCACGCACGATGATTGCCAGATTTTCAAAAATTTTTTTTATTTTTATCAATATTTCTGCTTCTGGTGAAAAATAAGACCGCTGAAAAAATGGTCACGTTGGCATTTGCGGCGTCACCGCACGATGATTCTTGCCAGATTTTCAAAATTTTTGGTTTTTGTCAATATCTCTTTTCCTGGTGAGATGCAGAACGCTGAAAATGGTCAAGTGAGCATCTGCTAACGTCACCACCCCTGATATTGCTAAATTTTGAAAAATTTTGTTTTTGTCAATATTTTTGCTCTGGTGAAGGTGGGGCAGCGAAAATGAATGCGATGGGCATCTGCTGTAGTCACCGCACGAATATTCGTTGCCAGATTTAGTAAATTTTTTTGTTTTTTGTCAATATCTCCTCTGGTGAAGGTAAAACGCTGAAAGTGGTGTGGGCATTTGCTGGCGTGCTGCGATATTTTTGCAGTTTTCAAAATGTTTTCTGTTTTTGTCAATATCTCTGCTTCTGGTGAAGTGCAGAACGCTAAAATAATCACGTTGATTACGCAGTAACACAATGATGCGTTGACAGATTTTCAAAAATTTACTGTTGTTTTGTCAATATTTTGCTTTGGTGAAAGTGGAACGCTGAGTGTTACGTGGGCAGCTGCGAGCGTCTTTCGCGATGATTTTTTGCCAGTTTTCAAGAATTTTTAATTTTTGTCAATATTTTTGCTTCCTGGTGAAGGTAGAGC
>NW_027228816.1:29383-54950 GCF_019399895.1 Cardiocondyla obscurior | reverse complement strand
CAGCGTTCTATTTCACCCCGTAGCAGAAATATATTGACAAAAAACGAAAAGAATTTTCTTTGCAATTTGGCAATTAATCATCAAATGTGCGGTGACGTCAGCAGATGCCCACGTAATAATTTTCAGCGTTTTATCTCCACCGCAGAGATATTGACAAAAGCAATAAAAAAAATTTTTTTAAATCTGGCAAAACATTGTGCGGTGACGTCAGCAGATGCCCACGTGACCACTTTTTTCAGCGTTCTACCAGAAACAGAGATATTGGACAAAACTGAAAAAAAGTTTTTGAAAATTCGGCAACAAATCTCGCGGTGACGTCAACATATGCCCACGTGACCATTTTTCGACGTTCTTACCTCCCAGAAGCAGAGATATTGACAAAAACAAAAATAAATTTTAACTGGCAACGAATCATCGTGGTGACGTGTCAGCAAATACCAACGTAACAATTTTTCAGCGTTTTATTTTCACCAGAAGCTGAGATATTGACAAAACAAAAAAAAATTTTTGAAAATCTGGCAAAGAATCACAAAGATGACGTGCACAGCGGAGCATCAACAATTTTCAGCGTTCTACCTCAACCAGAAGCAGAGATATTGACAAAAACCTTGAAAAAAAATTTTTTGAAAATTTGGCAACAAATCATCGTGCGGCATCCTCAGCAAATGCCCACACGTAACATTTTTTCAGCGTTCTATCTCCACCAGAAAGCAGAGATATTGACAAAAACAGAAGAAAGTTTTTAAAATCTGGCAACGTATCATTGTGCACGTCAGCAGATGCCCACGTGACCATTTTCAGCGTTCTATCTTCACTAAACTGAAATATTGACAAAAAACATAAATAAATTTTTGAAAATTTGGCAACGTATCAATGCGGTGACGTCAGCAGATGCCCACGTGACTTTCAGCGTTCTACCTTCACCAGAAACAAAGATATTGACTAAAAACAAAAAAAGATTTTGAAAATCTGGAAAAATCATCGTTCGGTGACGTCAGCAGATGCCCACGTAACAATTTTCAGCGTTCTACTCTCACCAGAAGCAGAGATATTGACAAGAAACAAATAAAAATTTTTTGAAAATTTGGCAACGTATCATTGTGCGGTGACGTCAGCAGATGCCCACGTAACTATTTTCAGCGTTCTACTTTCACCAGAAACAGAGATATTGACAAAAAACGAAAAAAAAATTATTTTTAATCTGGCAACGAATCTTCGTGCGGTGACGTCCGCAGATGCCCACGTAACAATTTTCAGCGTTTTACATTCACCAGAAGCAGAGATATTGACAAAAACAAAAATAAAATTTTTCAAAATCTGGCAACGTATCATTGTGCGGTGACGTCAGCAAATGTTCACATGTAATTATTTTCAGCGTTCAACCCTCACCAGAAGCAGAGATATTGACAAAAAACAAAAAAAAAATTTTTGAAAATCTAACAACGTATCATTGTGCGGTGACGTCAGCAGATGCCCACGTGACCATTTTAGCGTTTTACTTTAACCAGATGCAAAAATATTGACAAAAACGAAAAATTTTTTTTTATTTAGCAACGAATCATCGTGCGGTGACGTCAGCGGAGCCCACGTAACAATTTTCAGCGTTCTGCCTCAACCAGAAGCAGAGATATTTCCAAAAACGATAAAAAAATTTTTTAATCTGGCAACGTATCATTGTGCGGTGACGTCAGCAGATGCCCACGTGACTATTTTCAGCGTTCTACCTTCACCAGAGGCAAAGATATTGACAAAAACGAAGAAAAGATTTTGAAAATCTGGCAACGTATCATTGTGCGGTGACGTCAGCAGATGCCCACATGTGATTATTTTCAGCGTTCTATTTTCACCAAAAGCAAAGATATTGACAAAAAAAAAAAAAATTTTTTAAAATTTGGCAATGAATCATCGTGCGGTGACGTCAGCAGATGCCTCCGTAACAATTTTTAGCGTTCTACCTCTAATAAAAGCAGAGATATTAGCAGAAATCGATGAAAAAATTTTTCAAAATCTGGCAACGTATCATTGTGCGGTGACGTCAGCAAATGCCCACATGTGAATATTTTCAGCGTTCTATTTTCACCAGAAGCAGAAATATTGACAAAAAACGAAAAAAGAATTTTTTAAATTTTGGCAATGAATCATCGTGCGGTGACGTCAGCAGATCCCTCCGTAACAATTTTCAGCGTTCTACCTTTATTAAAAGCAGAGATATTAACAGAAATCGATGAAAAAATTTTTCAAAATCTGGCAACGTATCATTGTGCGGTGACGTCAACAAATGCCCACATGTGATTATTTTCAGCGTTCTATTTTCACCAGAAGCAGAAATATTGACAAAAAACGAAAAAAGAATTTTTTAAAATTTGGCAATTAATCATCGTGCGGTGACGTCAGCAGATGCCCACGTAATAATTTTCAGCGTTTTATCTCCACCAAAAGCAGAGATATTGACAAAAAGCAATAAAAATTTTTTTAATCTGGCAACGTATCATTGTGCGGTGACGTCAGCAGATGCCCACGTGACCATTTTCAGCGTTCTACCTTCACCAGAAACAGAGATATTGACAAAAAACGAAAAAAAAATTATTTTTAATCTGGCAACGAATCTTCGTGCGGTGACGTCCGCAGATGCCCACGTAACAATTTTCAGCGTTTTACATTCACCAGAAGCAGAGATATTGACAAAAACAAAAATAAAATTTTTCAAAATCTGGCAACGTATCATTGTGCGGTGACGTCAGCAAATGTTCACATGTAATTATTTTCAGCGTTCAACCCTCACCAGAAGCAGAGATATTGACAAAAAAACAAAAAAATTTTTGAAAATCTAACAACGTATCATTGTGCGGTGACGTCAGCAGATGCCCACGTGACCATTTTTAGCGTTTTACTTTAACCAGATGCAAAAATATTGACAAAAACGAAAAAAATTTTTTTATTTAGCAACGAATCATCGTGCGGTGACGTCAGCGGAGCCCACGTAACAATTTTCAGCGTTCTGCCTCAACCAGAAGCAGAGATATTTCCAAAAACGATAAAAAAATTTTTTAATCTGGCAACGTATCATTGTGCGGTGACGTCAGCAGATGCCCACGTGACTATTTTCAGCGTTCTACCTTCACCAGAGGCAAAGATATTGACAAAAAACGAAGAAAAGATTTTTGAAAATCTGGCAACGTATCATTGTGCGGTGACGTCAGCAGATGCCCACATGTGATTATTTTCAGCGTTCTATTTTCACCAAAAGCAAAGATATTGACAAAAACAAAAAAGAATTTTTAAAATTTGGCAATGAATCATCGTGCGGTGACGTCAGCAGATGCCTCCGTAACAATTTTTAGCGTTCTACCTCTAATAAAAGCAGAGATATTAGCAGAAATCGATGAAAAAATTTTTCAAAATCTGGCAACGTATCATTGTGCGGTGACGTCAGCAAATGCCCACATGTGAATATTTTCAGCGTTCTATTTTCACCAGAAGCAGAAATATTGACAAAAAACGAAAAAAGAATTTTTTAAATTTTGGCAATGAATCATCGTGCGGTGACGTCAGCAGATCCCTCCGTAACAATTTTCAGCGTTCTACCTTTATTAAAAGCAGAGATATTAACAGAAATCGATGAAAAAATTTTTCAAAATCTGGCAACGTATCATTGTGCGGTGACGTCAACAAATGCCCACATGTGATTATTTTCAGCGTTCTATTTTCACCAGAAGCAGAAATATTGACAAAAAACGAAAAAAGAATTTTTTAAAATTTGGCAATTAATCATCGTGCGGTGACGTCAGCAGATGCCCACGTAATAATTTTCAGCGTTTTATCTCCACCAAAAGCAGAGATATTGACAAAAAGCAATAAAAAAATTTTTTTAAATCTGGCAACGTATCATTGTGCGGTGACGTCAGCAGATGCCCACGTGACCATTTTCAGCGTTCTACCTTCACCAGAAACAGAGATATTGACAAAAACGAAAAAAATTATTTTTAATCTGGCAACGAATCTTCGTGCGGTGACGTCCGCAGATGCCCACGTAACAATTTTCAGCGTTTTACATTCACCAGAAGCAGAGATATTGACAAAAACAAAAATAAAATTTTTCAAAATCTGGCAACGTATCATTGTGCGGTGACGTCAGCAAATGTTCACATGTAATTATTTTCAGCGTTCAACCCTCACCAGAAGCAGAGATATTGACAAAAACAAAAAAATTTTTGAAAATCTAACAACGTATCATTGTGCGGTGACGTCAGCAGATGCCCACGTGACCATTTTTAGCGTTTTACTTTAACCAGATGCAAAAATATTGACAAAAAACGAAAAAAAAATTTTTTTTTATTTAGCAACGAATCATCGTGCGGTGACGTCAGCGGAGCCCACGTAACAATTTTCAGCGTTCTGCCTCAACCAGAAGCAGAGATATTTCCAAAAAACGATAAAAAAATTTTTTTAATCTGGCAACGTATCATTGTGCGGTGACGTCAGCAGATGCCCACGTGACTATTTTCAGCGTTCTACCTTCACCAGAGGCAAAGATATTGACAAAAAACGAAGAAAAGATTTTTGAAAATCTGGCAACGTATCATTGTGCGGTGACGTCAGCAGATGCCCACATGTGATTATTTTCAGCGTTCTATTTTCACCAAAAGCAAAGATATTGACAAAAAACAAAAAAGAATTTTTAAAATTTGGCAATGAATCATCGTGCGGTGACGTCAGCAGATGCCTCCGTAACAATTTTTAGCGTTCTACCTCTAATAAAAGCAGAGATATTAGCAGAAATCGATGAAAAAATTTTTCAAAATCTGGCAACGTATCATTGTGCGGTGACGTCAGCAAATGCCCACATGTGAATATTTTCAGCGTTCTATTTTCACCAGAAGCAGAAATATTGACAAAAAACATAAATAAATTATTTGAAAATTTGGCAACGTATCAATGTGCGGTGACGTCAGCAGATGCCCACGTGACTAATTTCAGCGTTCTACCTTCACCAGAAACAAAGATATTGACTAAAAACAAAAAAAAGATTTTTGAAAATCTGGAAAAAAATCATCGTTCGGTGACGTCAGCAGATGCCCACGTAACAATTTTCAGCGTTCTACTCTCACCAGAAGCAGAGATATTGACAAGAAACAAATAAAAATTTTTTGAAAATTTGGCAACGTATCATTGTGCGGTGACGTCAGCAGATGCCCACGTAACTATTTTCAGCGTTCTACTTTCACCAGAAACAGAGATATTGACAAAAAACGAAAAAAAAATTTTTTTTAATCTGGCAACGAATCTTCGTGCGGTGACGTCCGCAGATGCCCACGTAACAATTTTCAGCGTTTTACATTCACCAGAAGCAGAGATATTGACAAAAACAAAAAAAAAATTTTTCAAAATCTGGCAACGTATCATTGTGCGGTGACGTCAGCAAATGTTCACATGTAATTATTTTCAGCGTTCAACTTTCACTAGAAGCAGAGATATTGACAAAAAACAAAAAAAAAATATTTGAAAATCTAACAACGTATCATTGTGCGGTGACGTCAGCAGATGCCCACGTGACCATTTTTAGCGTTTTACTTTAACCAGATGCAGAAATATTGACAAAAACGAAAAAAATTTTTTTATTTAGCAACGAATCATCGTGCGGTGACGTCAGCGGAGTTCACGTAACAATTTTCAGCGTTCTGCCTCAACCAGAAGCAGAGATATTTCAAAAACAATAAAAATTTTTTTAATCTGGCAACGTATCATTGTGCGGTGACGTCAGCAGATGCCCACGTGACTATTTTCAGCGTTCTACCTTCACCAGAGGCAAAGATATTGACAAAAAACGAAGAAAAGATTTTTGAAAATCTGGCAACGTATCATTGTGCGGTGACGTCAGCAGATGCCCACATGTGATTATTTTCAGCGTTCTATTTTCACCAAAAGCAAAGATATTGACAAAAACAAAAAGAATTTTTAAAATTTGGCAATGAATCATCGTGCGGTGACGTCAGCAGATGCCTCCGTAACAATTTTTAGCGTTCTACCTCTAATAAAAGCAGAGATATTAGCAGAAATCGATGAAAAAATTTTTCAAAATCTGGCAACGTATCATTGTGCGGTGACGTCAGCAAATGCCCACATGTGAATATTTTCAGCGTTCTATTTTCACCAGAAGCAGAAATATTGACAAAAAACAAAAAAGAATTTTTAAATTTTGGCAATGAATCATCGTGCGGTGACGTCAGCAGATCCCTCCGTAACAATTTTCAGCGTTCTACCTTTATTAAAAGCAGAGATATTAACAGAAATCGATGAAAAAATTTTTCAAAATCTGGCAACGTATCATTGTGCGGTGACGTCAACAAATGCCCACATGTGATTATTTTCAGCGTTCTATTTTCACCAGAAGCAGAAATATTGACAAAAAACGAAAAAAGAATTTTTTAAAATTTGGCAATTAATCATCGTGCGGTGACGTCAGCAGATGCCCACGTAATAATTTTCAGCGTTTTATCTCCACCAAAAGCAGAGATATTGACAAAAAGCAATAAAAAAATTTTTTTTAATCTGGCAACGTATCATTGTGCGGTGACGTCAGCAGATGCCCACGTGACCATTTTCAGCGTTCTACCTTCACCAGAGGCAGAAATATTAACAAAAAACGAAAATAAAGTTTTTGAAAATTGGGCAACAAATCTTCGTGCGGTGACGTCAACAGATGCCCACGTGACCATTTTTAGCGTTCTACCTTCACCAGAAGCAGAGACATTGACAAAAATCGAAAAAAATTTCTAAAAGTCTGGCAACGTATCATTGTGCGATGACGTCAGCAGATGCCCACGTGACTATTTTCAGCGTTCTACCTTCACCAGAGGCAGAGATATTGACAAAAACAAAAAAGTTCTAAAATTTGGCAACGTATCATTGTGCGGTGACGTCAGCAGATGCCCACGTGACCATTTTCAGCGTTCTATTTTCACCAAAAACAAAAATATTGACACAAAACAAAAAAAAAAATTATTGAAAATCTAGCAACAAATCTTCGTGCGGTGACGTCAGCAGATGCCCACGTAACAATTTTCAGCGTTCTATCTTCACCAGAAACTGAGATATTGACAAAAAACGAAAAAAAAATTTTTGAAAATCTGGCAACGTATCATTGTGCGATGACGTCAGCAGATGCCCACGTGACCATTTTCAGCGTTCTACCTTCACCAGAAACAAAGATATTGACAAAAAACAAGAAAAGAATTTTTTTTAATTTGGCAAAAAATCATCGTGCGGTGACGTCAGCAAATGCCCACGTAACAATTTTCAGCGTTCTATCTCCACCAGAAGCAGAGATATTGACAAAAAACGAGAAATAAACTTTTAAAAATCTGATCACGTGACGTTGTGCGGTGACGTCAGCAGATGTTTACGTGACCATTTTTAGCGTCCTATTTCTTCCAAGGGCGAACATATTGACGAAAAACGAAAAAAAAATTTTTGAAACTCCGACCACGTGACGTTGTGCGGTGACGTCAGCAGATGCCCACGTGACCATTTTCAGCGTTCTATCTCCACTAAAAGCTGAAATATTGACAAAAAACATAAAGAAATTATTTGAAAATTTGGCAACGTATCAATGTGCGGTGACGTCAGCAGATGCCCACGTGACTAATTTCAGCGTTCTACCTTCACCAGAAACAAAGATATTGACTAAAAACAAAAAAAAGATTTTTGAAAATCTGGAAAAAAATCATCCTTTGGTGACGTCAGCAGATGCTTACGTAACAATTTTCAGCGTTCTACTTTCACCAGAAGCAGAAATATTGACAAGAAACAAAAGAAAATTTTTTGAAAATTTGGCAACGTATCATTGTGCGGTGACGTCAGCAGATGCCCACGTAACTATTTTCAGCGTTCTACCTTCACCAGAAACAAAAATATTGACAAAAAACAAAAGAAAAATTTTTTTTAATTTGGCAACGAATCTTCGTGCGGTGATGTCCGCAGATGCCCACGTAACAATTTTCAGCGTTTTACATTCACCAGAAGCAGAGATATTGACAAAAGACAAAAAAATAGTTTTTGAAAATCTGGCAACGTATCATTGTGCGGTGACGTCAGCAGATGCCCACGTGACCATTTTCAGCGTTCTATCTCCACTAAAAGCTGAAATATTGACAAAAAACATAAAAAAATTATTTGAAAATTTGGCAACGTATCAATGTGCGGTGACGACAGCAGATGCCCACGTGACTAATTTCAGCGTTCTACCTTCACCAGAAACAAACATATTGACTAAAAACAAAAAAAAGATTTTTGAAAATCTGGAAAAAAATCAACGTTCGGTGACGTCAGCAGATGCCCACGTAACAATTTTCAGCGTTCTACCCTCACCAGAAGCAGAGATATTGACAAGAAACAAAAAAAAATTTTTTGAAAAATTGGCAACGAATCTTTGTGCGGTGACGTCCGCAGATGCCCACGTAACAATTTTCAGCGTTCTACATTCACCAGAAGCAGAGATATTGACAAAAACAAAAAAAAAATTTTTCAAAATCTGGCAACGTATCATTGTGCGGTGACGTCAGCAAATGCCCACATGTGATTATTTTCAGCGTTCAACCCTCACCAGAAGCAGAGATATTAACAAAAAACAAAAAAAAAATTTTTGAAAGTCTAACAACGTATCATTGTGCGGTGACGTCAGCAGATGCCCACGTGACCATTTTTAGCGTTTTACTTTCACCAGATGCAGAAATATTGACAAAAAACAAAAAAATTTTTTTATTTAGCAACGAATCATCGTGCGGTGACGTCAGCGGAGCCCACGTAACAATTTTCAGCGTTCTACCTCAACCAGAAGCAGAGATATTGACAAAGAACGATAAAAAAATTTTTTTAATCTGGCAACGTAATATTGTGCGGTGACGTCAGCAGATGCCCACGTGACTATTTTCAGCGTTCTACCTTCACCAGAGGCAAAGATATTGACAAAAAACGAAGAAAAGATTTTTGAAAATCTGGCAACGTATCATTGTGCGGTGACGGCAGCAGATGCCCACATGTGATTATTTTCAGCGTTCTATTTTCACCAAAAGCAAAGATATTGACAAAAACAAAAAAAGAATTTTTAAAATTTGGCAATGAATCATCGTGCGGTGACGTCAGCAGATGCCTCCGTAACAATTTTTAGCGTTCTACCTCTAATAAAAGCAGAGATATTAGCAGAAATCGATGAAAAAATTTTTCAAAATCTGGCAACGTATCATTGTGCGGTGACGTCAGCAAATGCCCACATGTGAATATTTTCAGCGTTTTATTTTCACCAGAAGCAGAAATATTGACAAAAAACGAAAAAAGAATTTTTTAAAATTTGGCAATGAATCATCGTGCGGTGACGTCAGCAGATTCCTCCGTAACAATTTTCAGCGTTCTACCTCTATTAAAAGCAGAAATATTAACAGAAATCGATGAAAAAATTTTTCAAAATCTGGCAACGTATCATTGTGCGGTGACGTCAACAAATGCCCACATGTGATTATTTTCAGCGTTCTATTTTCACCAGAAGCAGAAATATTGACAAAGAACGAAAAAAGAATTTTTTAAAATTTGGCAATTAATCATCGTGCGGTGACGTCAGCAGATGCCCACGTAATAATTTTCAGCGTTTTATCTCCACCAAAAGCAGAGATATTGACAAAAGCAATAAAAAATTTTTTTAATCTGGCAACGTATCATTGTGCGGTGACGTCAGCAGATGCCCACGTGACCATTTTCAGCGTTCTACCTTCACCAGAAACAGAGATATTGACAAAAAACGAAAAAAGTTTTGAAAATCTGGCAACAAATTTTCGTGCGGTGACGTCAACAGATGCCCACGTGACCATTTTTAGCGTTCTACCTTCACCAGAAGCAGAAATATTGACAAAAAACGAAAAAATAAATTTTTTTAATTTAGCAACGTATCATTGTGCGATGACGTCAGCAGATGCCCACGTGACTATTTTCAGCGTTCTACCTTCACCAGAAGCAGAGACATTGACAAAAAACGAAAACAAAATTTCTGAAAATCTGGCAACGTATCATTGTGCGATGACCTTAGCAGATGCCCACGTGACTATTTTCAGCGTTCTACCTTCACCAGAGGCAGAGATATTGACAAAAAACAAAAAAAAAAGTTCTAAAAATTTGGCAACGTATCATTGTGCGGTGACGTCAGCAGATGCCCACGTAACAATTTTCAGCGTTCTACCTTCACCAGAAGCAGAGATATTGACAAGAAACAAAAAAAAATTTTTTGAAAATTTGGCAACGAATCTTTGTGCGGTGACGTCCGCAGATGCCCACGTAACAATTTTCAGCGTTCTACATTCACCAGAAGCAGAGATATTGACAAAAACAAAAATAAAATTTTTCAAAATCTGGCAACGTATCATTGTGCGGTGACGTCAGCAAATGCCCACATGTGATTATTTTCAGCGTTCAACTTTCACCAGAAGCAGAGATATTGACAAAAAACAAAAAAAAAATTTTTGAAAGTCTAACAACGTATCATTGTGCGGTGACGTCAGCAGATGCCCACGTGACCATTTTTAGCGTTTTACTTTCACCAGATGCAGAAGTATTGACAAAACCAAAAAAATTTTTTTATTTAGCAACGAATCATCGTGCGGTGACGTCAGCGGAGCCCACGTAACAATTTTCAGCGTTCTACCTCAACCAGAAGCAGAGATATTGACAAAGAACGATAAAAAAATTTTTTTAATCTGGCAACGTATTATTGTGCGGTGACGTCAGCAGATGCCCACGTGACTATTTTCAGCGTTCTACCTTCACCAGAAGCAAAGATATTGACAAAAAACGAAGAAAAGATTTTTGAAAATCTGGCAACGTATCATTGTGCGGTGACGTCAGCAGATGCCCACATGTGATTATTTTCAGCGTTCTATTTTCACCAAAAGCAAAGATATTGACAAAAAACAAAAAAAGAATTTTTTAAAATTTGGCAATGAATCATCGTGCGGTGACGTCAGCAGATGCCTCCGTAACAATTTTTAGCGTTCTACCTCTAATAAAAGCAGAGATATTAGCAGAAATCGATGAAAAAATTTTTCAAAATCTGGCAACGTATCATTGTGCGGTGACGTCAGCAAATGCTCACATGTGAATATTTTCAGCGTTCTATTTTCACCAGAAGCAGAAATATTGACAAAAAACGAAAAAAGAATTTTTTAAAATTTGGCAATGAATCATCGTGCGGTGACGTCAGCTGATTCCTCCGTAACAATTTTAAGCGTTCTACCTCTATTAAAAGCAGAAATATTAACAGAAATCGATGAAAAAATTTTTCAAAATCTGGCAACGTATCATTGTGCGGTGACGTCAACAAATGCCCACATGTGATTATTTTCAGCGTTCTATTTTCACCAAAAGCAGAAATATTGACAAAGAACGAAAAAAGAATTTTTTAAAATTTGGCAATTAATCATCGTGCGGTGACGTCAGCAGATGCCCACGTAATAATTTTCAGCGTTTTATCTCCACCAAAAGCAGAGATATTGACAAAAAGCAATAAAAAAATTTTTTTTAATCTGGCAACGTATCATTGTGCGGTGACGTCAGCAAATGCCCACGTGACCATTTTCAGCGTTCTACCTTCACCAGAAACAGAGATATTGACAAAAAACGAAAAAAAAAGTTTTTGAAAATCTGGCAACAAATCTTCGTGCGGTGACGTCAACAGATGCCCACGTGACCATTTTTAGCGTTCTACCTTCACCAGAAGCAGAAATATTGACAAAGAACAAAAAAATAAATTTTTCTAATTAAGCAACGTATCATTGTGCGATGACGTCAGCAGATGCCCACGTGACTATTTTCAGCGTTCTATTTTCACCAGAAGCAGAGACATTGACAAAAAACGAAAAAAAAATTTCTGAAAATCTGGCAACGTATCATTGTGCGATGACGTCAGCAGATGCCCACGTGACTATTTTCAGCGTTCTACCTTCACCAGAGGCAGAGATATTGACAAAAAACAAAAAAAAAAGTTCTAAAAATTTGGCAACGTATCATTGTGCGGTGACGTCAGCAGATGCCCACGTGACCATTTTCAGCGTTCTATTTTCACCAAAAACAAAAATATTGACACAAAACAAAAAAAAAATTATCGAAAATCTAGCAACAAATCTTCGTGCGGTGACGTCAGCAGATGCCCACGTGATTATTTTTAGCGTCCTATTTTCTCCAGGAACGAAGATATTGACAAAAAACGAAAAAAAAATTTTTCAAAATCTGACCACGTGGCGTCGTGCGGTGACGTCAGCAGATTCCCACGTGATTATTTTTAGCGTCCTATCCCTTCCAAAAGCAAAGATATTGACAAAAAACAAAAAATAAACTTTTGAAAATCTGATCACGTGACGTTGTGCGGTGACGTCAGCAGATGTTTACGTGACCATTTTTAGCGTCCTATTTTTTCCAAGGGCGAACATATTGACGAAAAACGAAAAAAAAATTTTTGAAACTCCGACCACGTGACGTTGTGCGGTGACGTCAGCAGATGCCCACGTGACCATTTTCAGCGTTCTATCTCCACTAAAAGCTGAAATATTGACAAAAAACATAAAGAAATTATTTGAAAATTTAGCAACGTATCAATGTGCGGTGACGTCAGCAGATGCCCACGTGACTAATTTCAGCGTTCTACCTTCACCAGAAACAAAGATATTGACTAAAAACAAAAAAAAGATTTTTGAAAATCTGGAAAAAAATCATTTTTCGGTGACGTCAGCAGATGCTTACGTAACAATTTTCAGCGTTCTACTTTCACCAGAAGCAGAAATATTGACAAGAAACAAACAAAAATTTTTTGAAAATTTGGCAACGAATCATTGTGCGGTGACGTCAGCAGATGCCCACGTAACTATTTTCAGCGTTCTACCTTCACCAGAAACAAAGATATTGACAAAAAACGAAAAAAAAATTTTTTTTAATCTGGCAACGAATCTTCGTGCGGTGATGTCCGCAGATGCCCACGTAACAATTTTCAGCGTTTTACATTCACCAGAAGCAGAGATATTGACAAAAACAAAAAAAAAATTTTTCAAAATCTGGCAACGTATCATTGTGCGGTGACGTCAGCAAATGCCCACGTGACCATTTTCAGCGTTTTACCTCCACCAGAAGCTGAGATATTGACAAAAAACAATAAAAAAATTTTTCAAAATCTGACAACGTATCATTGTGCGATGACGTCAGCAGATGCCCACGTGACCATTTTCAGCGTTTTACCTTCACCAGAAACAGAGATATTGACAAAAAACGAAAAAAAAAGTTTTTGAAAATCTGGCAACAAATCTTCGTGCGGTGACGTCAACAGATGCCCACGTGACTATTTTTAGCGTTCTACCTTTACCAGAAGCAGAAATATTGACAAAAAACGAAAAAATAAATTTTTTTAATTTAGCAACGTATCATTGTGCGATGACGTCAGCAGATGCCCACGTGACCATTTTCAGCGTTCTACCTTCACCAGAAGCAGAGATATTGACAAAAAACGAAAAAAAAAGTTCTAAAAATTTGGCAACGTATCATTGTGCGGTGACGTCAGCAGATGCCCACGTGACCATTTTCAGCGTTCTATCTCCACTAAAAGCTGAAATATTGACAAAAAACATAAAAAAATTATTTGAAAATTTGGCAACGTATCAATGTGCGGTGACGTCAGCAGATGCCCACGTGACTAATTTCAGCGTTCTACCTTCACCAGAAACAAAGATATTGACTAAAAACAAAAAAAAGATTTTTGAAAATCTGGAAAAAAATCATCCTTCGGTGACGTCAGCAGATGCTTACGTAACAATTTTCAGCGTTTTACATTCACCAGAAGCAGAGATATTGACAAAAACAAAAAAAAAATTTTTCAAAATCTGGCAACGTATCATTGTGCGGTGACGTCAGCAAATGCCCACGTGACCATTTTCAGCGTTTTACCTTCACCAGAAACAGAGATATTGACAAAAAACGAAAAAAAAAGTTTTTGAAAATCTGGCAACAAATCTTCGTGCGGTGACGTCAACAGATGCCCACGTGACCATTTTTAGCGTTCTACCTTTACCAGAAGCAGAAATATTGACAAAAATCGAAAAAATAAATTTTTTTAATTTAGCAACGTATCATTGTGCGATGACGTCAGCAGATGCCCACGTGACCATTTTCAGCGTTCTACCTTCACCAGAAGCAGAGATATTGACAAAAAACGAAAAAAAAAGTTCTAAAAATTTGGCAACGTATCATTGTGCGGTGACGTCAGCAGTAGCACACGTGACCATTTACAGCGTTCAACCTTCACCAGAAGCAGAGATAATGACAAAAAACAAAAAAAAAATTTTTGAAAATCTAACAACGTATCATTGTGCGGTGACGTCAGCAGATGCCAACGTGATTATTTTCAACGTTTTACTTTCACCAGAGGCAAAGATATTGACAAAAATAAAAAAAAAAATTTTTGAAAATCTGGCAACGAATCTTCGTGCGGTAACGTCAGCAAATGCCCACGTAACAATTTTCAGCGTTTTACATTCACCAGAAGCAGAGATATTGACAAAAACAAAAAAAAAATTTTTCAAAATCTGGCAACGTATCATTGTGCGGTGACGTCAGCAAATGCCCACGTGATCATTTTCAGCGTTCTACCTCCACCAGAAGCTGAGATATTGACAAAAAACAATAAAAAAATTTTTCAAAATCTGACAACGTATCATTGTGCGATGACGTCAGCAGATGCCCACGTGACCATTTTCAGCGTTTTCCTTTCACCAGAAACAGAGATATTGACAAAAAACGAAAAAAAAAGTTTTTGAAAATCTGGCAACAAATCTTCGTGCGGTGACGTCAACAAATGCCCACGTGACCATTTTTAGCGTTCTACCTTTACCAGAAGCAGAAATATTGACAAAAAACGAAAAAATAAATTTTTTTAATTTAGCAACGTATCATTGTGCGATGACGTCAGCAGATGCCCACGTGACCATTTTCAGCGTTCTACCTTCACCAGAAGCAGAGATATTGACAAAAAACGAAAAAAAAATTTTTAAAAATTTGGCAACGTATCATTGTGCGGTGACGTCAGCAGATGCCCACGTGACCATTTTCAGCGTTCTATTTTCACCAAAAACAAAAATATTGACACAAAACAAAAAAAAAAATTATTGAAAATCTAGCAACAAATCTTCGTGCGGTGACGTCAGCAGATGCCCACGTAACAAATTTCAGCGTTCTATCTTCACCAGAAACTGAGATATTGACAAAAAACGAAAAAAAAATTTTTGAAAATCTAACAACGTATCATTGTGCGATGACGTCAGCAGATGCTTACGTGACCATTTTCAGCGTTTTACCTTCACCAGAAACAGAGATATTGACAAAAAACGAAAAAAAAAGTTTTTGAAATTCTGGCAACAAATCTTCGTGCGGTGACGTCAACAGATGCCCACGTGACCATTTTTAGCGTTCTACCTTCACCAGAAGCAGAAATATTGACAAAAAACGAAAAAATAAATTTTTTTAATTTAGCAACGTTTCATTGTGCGATGACGTCAGCAGATGCCCACGTGACCATTTTCAGCGTTCTATTTTCACCAAAAACAAAAATATTGACACAAAACAAAAAAAAAATTATTGAAAATCTAGCAACAAATCTTCGTGCGGTGACGTCAGCAGATGCCCACGTAACAATTTTCAGCGTTTTATCTTCACCAGAAACTGAGATATTGACAAAAAACAAAAAAAAAATATTCGAAAATCTGGCAACGTATCATTGTGCGATGACGTCAGCAGATGCCCACGTGACCATTTTCAGCGTTTTACCTTCACCAGAAACAAAGATATTGACAAAAAACAAGAAAAGAATTTTTTTTATTTGGCAAAGAATCATCGTGCGGTGACGTCAGCAAATGCCCACGTAACAATTTTCAGCGTTCTATCTCCACCAGAAGCAGAGATATTGACAAAAGACAAAAAAATACTTTTTGAAAATCTGGCAACGCATCATTGTGCGGTGACGTCAGCAGATGACCACGTTACCATTTACAGCGTTCTACCTTCGCCAGAAGCAGAAATAATGACAAAAACAAAAAAATTTTTGAAAATCTAACAACGTATCATTGTGCGGTGACGTCAGCAGATGCCCACGTGACCATTTTCGACGTTCTACCCTCACCAGAAGCAGAGATATTGACAAAAACAAAAAAAATTTTTTTAATTCTGGCAACGAATCATCGTGCGGTGACGTCAGCAAATACCAACGTAACAATTTTCAGCGTTCTATTTTCACCAGAAGCTGAGATATTGACAAAAAACAAAAAAAAAATTTTTGAAAATCTGGCAAAGAATCATCGTGCGATGACGTCAGCAGATGCCCACGTGACCATTTTCAGCGTTCTACCTTCACCAGAAGCAGAGATATTGACAAAAAAGGAAAAAAAAATTTCTGAAAATCTGGCAACGTATCATTGTGCGATGACGTCAGCAGATGCCCACGTGACCATTTTCAGCGTTCTATTTTTACCAAAAACAAAAATATTGACACAAAACAAAAAAAAAATTATTGAAAATCTGGCAAAGAATCATCGTGCGGTAACGTCAGCAGATGCCCACGTAACAATTTTCAGCGTTCTATCTTCACCAGAGGCAAAGATATTGACAAAAACGAAAAATTTTTGAAAATCTGGCAACGTAACATTGTGCGATGACGTCAGCAGATGCCCACGTGACCATTTTCAGCGTTCTATCTCCACGAAAAGCTGTAATATTGACAAAAAACGTAAAAAAATTATTTGAAAATTTAACAACGTATCAATGTGCGGTGACGTCAGCAGATGCCCACGTGACTAATTTCAGCGTTCCACCTTCACCAGAAACAAAGATATTGACTAAAAAAAAAAAAAATTTTTGAAAATTTGGAAAAAAATCATCGTTCGGTGACGTCAGCAGATGCCCACGTAACAATTTTCAGCGTTCTACCCTCACCAGAAGCAGAAATATTGACAAGAAACAAAAGAAAATTTTTTGAAAATTTGGCAACGTATCATTGTGCGGTGACGTCAGCAGATGCCCACGTAACTATTTTCAGCGTTCTACCTTCACCAGAAACAAAGATATTGACAAAAAACGAAAAAAAAATTTTTTTTAATCTGGCAACGAATCTTCGTGCGGTGACGTCCGCAGATGCCCACGTAACAATTTTCAGCGTTTTACATTCACCAGAAGCAGAGATATTGACAAAAACAAAAAAAAAATTTTTCAAAATCTGGCAACGTATCATTGTGCGATGACGTCAGCAGATGCCCACGTGACCATTTTCAGCGTTCTACCTTCATCAGAAACAAAGATATTGACAAAAAACAAGAAAAGAATTTTTTTTTATTTGGCAAAGAATCATCGTGCGGTGACGTCAGCAAATGCCCACGTAACAATTTTCAGCGTTCTATCACCAACAGAGATATTGACAAAAGACAAAAAAATACTTTTTGAAAATCTGGCAACGCATCATTGTGCGGTGACGTCAGCAGATGACCACGTTACCATTTACAGCGTTCTACCTCCGCCAGAAGCAGAAATAATGACAAAAAACAAAAAAAAAATTTTTGAAAATCTAACAACGTATCATTGTGCGGTGACGTCAGCAGATGCCCACGTGACCATTTTCGACGTTCTACCCTCACCAGAAGCAGAGATATTGACAAAAACAAAAAATTTTTTAATTCTGGCAACGAATCATCGTGCGGTGACGTCAGCAAATGCCCACGTAACAATTTTCAGCGTTCTATCTTCACCAGATGCAGAAATATTGACAAAAGACGAAAAAAATATTTTTCAAAATCTGGCAACGTATCATTGTGCGGTGACGTCAGCAGATGCCCACGTGACCATTTTCGACGTTCTACCCTTACCAGAAGCAGATATTGACAAAAAACGAAAAAAATTTTTGAAAATTTACAACAAATCATCGTGCGGTGACGTCAGCAGATGCCCACGTGACTATTTTCAGCGTTCTACTTCTTCACCTCAGAGGCAAAGATATTGACAAAAACGAAAAAAAAAATTTTTGAAAATTCGGCAAAAAATCATCGTGCGGTGACGTCAGCAAATGCCCACGTAACAATTTTCAGCGCATTACCCTCACCAGAAACAGAGATATTGACAAAAAACAAAAAAAAATTTTTGAAAATTTAACAACAAATCATCGTGCGATGACGTCAGCAGATGCCCACGTGACCATTTTCAGCTTTCTACCTTCACCAGACGCAAAGATATTGACAAAAAACAAAAAAGAATTTTTTGAAAATCTGGCAACAAATTTTCGTTCAGTAACGTCAGTAGATGCCCACGTGACTATTTTCAGCTGCTCCTATTCTCACCAGAAGCAAATATTGGACAAAAAACAAAAAAAAAAATTCTTCAAAATCTGGCAACGTATCATTGTGCGGTGACGTCAGCAGATGCCCACGTAACAATTCTTCTTCAGCGTTCAACTTTCAACAGAAAGCAGATATTGACAAGAAACGAAAAAAAGCTTTTTAAAATTTGGCAACAAATCACCGTGCGGTGGCGTCAGCAAAACAAACAACGGAACAAATTTCAGCGTTTAATCTTCACCAAGCAAAGATATTGACAAAAAACAAAAAAAATTTTTGAAAATCTGGCTGGAAGAATCATCGTGCGGTGACGTCAGCAGATGCCCACGTGTAACAATTTTTCAGCGTTCTACCTCTTCACTATGTAAAAATATTGACAAAAACAAAAAAATTTTTTTAATTCTGGCAACGAATTTTCGTGCGGTGAGGTCAGCAAATTACTTAATAATTTTCAGCGTTCTACCTCCACCAAAAGCAGAAATACGACAAAAACGATGTGCTTGAAAATCTGGCAAAAAAATCATCGTTCAGACGTCAGCAGATGCCCACGTAACAATTTTTCAAAGGTTCTACCCTCACCAGAAGCAGATATTGACAAACAAAAGAAAATTTTTTTGAAAATTTCATAACGTATCATTGTGCGGTGACGTCAGCAGATGCCCACGTAACTACGTTCTACCTTCACCAGAAACAAAGATATTGACGATAAACGAAAAAATTTTTTTAATCCGGCGAATCTTCGTGCGGTGACGTCAGCAGATGTTTACGTAACAATTTTCAGCGTTCTACTTTCACCAAAAACAGAGATATTGACAGAAAACGATAAAAATTTTTGTAAATCTGGCAACGTATCATTGTGCGGACGTCAGCAGATGCCCACGCATTATTTTTCAGCGTTCTACCTTCACCAGAGGCAAAGATATTGACAAAAACAGAAAAGATTTTTGAAAATCGGCAAAAATCATCGTGCGGTGACGTCAGCAAATGCCCACGTAACAAATTTTTAGCGCTCTCACCCCTCACCAGAAACAAAAACATTGACAAAAAACAAAAAAAAATTTTAAAAATTTTACAACGAATCATCGTAAGTGATGACGTCAGCAGATGCCCACGTGACCATTTTCAGCTTTCTACCTTCACCAGACGCAAAGATATTGACAAAAAACGAAAAAAAAACGAAAAATCTGGCATCGATCATTGTGCGGTGACGTCAGCAGATGCCCACGTAACCATATTCAGCGTTCTACTTTCACCAAAAACAAAAAAGATATTGGACAAAAAACGAAAAAAAATTATTGACAATCTAGCAACAAATCTTCGTGCGGTGTCAGCAGATGCCCACGTAACAATTTTCAGCGTTATATTCACCAGTTTTCGAGATATTGACAAAAACGAAAAAATTTCTGAAAATCTGGCAACGTATCATTGTGCGATGACGTCAGTGATGCCTACGTGACCATTTTCAGCGTTCTACCTTCACCAAAGGCAGATATTGACAAAAAACAAAAAAAATTTTTGAAAATCTGGCAACAAATCTTCATGCGGTGACGTCAACAGACGCCCACGTGACCATTTTTAGCGTTCTACTTCTCACCAGACGCAAAGATATTGACAAAAACAAAGAAGAAAGCTCTCGGCACCTGGCAACGAATTTTTCGTGCAGTGACGTCAGTAGATTCACGTGACTATTTTCAGCGTTCTACCCTCACCAGAAGCAGAGATATTGGACAAAAAACAAAAAAAAAAAAATTTTGAAAATCTAACAACGTATCATTGTGCGGTGACGTCAGCAGATACTCCACGTGAACATTTTTAGCGTTTTACTTTCACCAGAAGCAAAGATATAACAAAAAACGAAAGTATTGACAATCTAGCAACAAATCTTCGTGCGGTGACGTCAGCAGATGCCCACGTGACTATTTTCAGTTCTACCCTCACCAGAAGCAGATATTGACAAAACAAAAAATTTTCAAAATCTAGCAACGTATCATTGTGCGGTGACGTTAGCAGATGCCCAAGTAACAATTTTCAGCGTTCTACTTTCAACAGAAGTTGAGATATTGACAAAAAACGGATAAAAAAATTTTTAATCTGGCAAAATCGTATCATTGTGCGGTGACGTGTCAGCAGATGCCCACGTAACAATATTCGGCGTTCTACCCCACCAGAAGCAGAGATATTGACAAGAAACAAAAAAATTTTTTGAAAATTTGGCAAATTATCATTGTGGGCAGTGGTGACGTCAGCAGATGCCCACGTAACTATTTTCTTTAGCAGCCTCTAATTTTGCATAATTGTGTGACCAAAGATATTGACAAAACGAAACTGGCAACAAATCTTCGTGCGGTGATCGCCAGACGTTCAATGCAACAATTTTTCAGCGTTTTACCTTCACCAGAAGCAGAGATATTGACAAACGAAAAAATTTGTCAAAATCTGGCAACGTATCATTGTGCGGTGACGTCAGCAGATGCCCACATGTGATTATTTTCAGCGTTCTATTTTCACCAGAAGCAAAGATATTGACAAAAAACAAAAAAAAAATTTTTGAAAGTCTAACAACGTATCATTGTGCGGTGACGTCAGCAGATGCCCACGTGACCATTTTTAGCGTTTTACTTTCACCAGATGCAGAAATATTGACAAAAAACAAAAAAAAAAAAAAATTTTTTTATTTAGCAACGAATCCATCGTGCGGCAGATCGTCAGCGGAGCCCATCGTAACAATTTTCAGCGTTCTACCCTCAACCAGAAGCAGAGATACGGACAAAGAACGATAAAAAAATTTTTTAAATCTGGCAACGTATTGGCCAGGCGGACGTCAGCAGATGCCCACGTGACTATTTTCAGCCGTTCTACCTCACCAAAAGCAGAGATATTGACAAAAAACAAAAAAATTTTTTTTTAATCTGGCAACGTATCATTGTAAGACGTCAGCAGATGCCCACGTAACAATTTCCTCAGCGTTCTATTTCCACCTCTCAAAAGCAGAGATATTGACAAAAATCGATGTTAGAACCTTTTCAAAATCTGAACGTATCATTGTGCGGTGTGACGTCAGCAGATGCCCACGTAATACCAGCAATTTACCTTCACCAGAAGCTGAGATATTGACAAAAAACGATAAAAAACCTTTTAAACCGCAACGTATCATTGTGCAGTGACGCGCTTTCCAGATGCCCACGTGACTATTTTCTAGCGTTCTACCTTCACCAGAGGTAAAGATATTGACAAAACGAAAAAAGATTTTTGAAAATTCACAAAATCATCGTTCGAGGACGTCAGCAGATGCTCACGTAACAATTTTCAGCGTTCTACCCCTCACCAGAAAAGCAGAGATATTGACAAGAAACAAAAAAAAAATTTTTTTAAATCTGGCAACGAATTTTCGTGCAGTGACGTCAGTAAATGCCCACGTGACCATTTTTCCTCAGCGTTCTATCTTCCAGAAGCAGAGATATTGACAAAAAACAAAAAAAAAATTTTTTTAATTTGGCAAAAGTATCATCGTGCGGTGACGTCAGCAGATGCCCACGTGACCATTTTCAGCGTTCTATTTTCACCAAAAGCAAAGATATTGACAAAAAACAAAAAAAAAAATTCTCTTTGAAAATCTGCTAAAGATTCATCGTGCGGTGACGTCAGCAGATGCCCACGTAACAATTTTCGCTGTTCTACCTTCACCAGAACGCGAAATATTGAAAGAAAAACAAAAAAAAATTTTGAAAATCTGGCAACGAATCATCGGGCGGTGACGTTAGCAGATGCCCACGTAACACCAGCGTTCTACCTTCACCAGAAGCAGAGATATTGGACAAAAAACGATAAATATCAAAATCTGGCAAACGTGTATCATTGTGCAGACGTCAGCAGATGCCCACATGACCATTTTCAGCGTTCTACCTCACCAGAGGCAGAGATATTGACAAAAAACAAAAATTTTGTCTAATTTGGCAAAGAATCATTGTGCGGTGACGTCAGCAGATGCCCACGTGACAATTTTCAGCGTTCTACCCTCACCAGAAGCAGATATTGACAAAAACAAAAAAAAAATTCTTCAAAATCTGGCAACGTATCATTGTGCGGTGACGTCAGCAGATGCCCACGTAACACTAGCGTTCTACTTTCAACAGAAGTTGAGATATTGACAAAAAACGATAAAAATTTTTTAATCTGGCAACGTATCATTGTGCGGTGACGTCAGCAGATTTTCGCCCACGTAACAATATCTGGCGTTCTACCCTCACCAGAAGCAGAGATATTGACAAGAAACAAAAAAAAATTTTTTGAAAATTTGGCAAATTATCATTGTGCGGTGACGTCAGCAGATGCCCACGTAACTATTTTCAGCGTTCTACCCAAGTACACCAAACAAACGATATTGACAAAAACGAAAAAAATTTTTTAATCTGGCAACAAATTCGTGCGGTGACGTCCGCAGATGCCCAATGTAACAATTTTTCAGCGTTTTACCTTCACCAGAAGCAGAGATATTGACAAAAACGAAAAAAATTCGTCAAAATCTGGCAACGTATCATTGTGCGGTGACGTCAGCAGATGATGCCCACATGTGATTATTTTCAGCGTTCTATTTTCACCAGAAGCAAAGATATTAATAAAAAAACAAAAAAGAATTTTTAAAAATTTGGCAATGAATCATCGTGCGGTGACGTCAGCAGATGCCTCCTTTCGTAACAATTTTCAGCGTTCTACCCTACCAAAAGCAGAGATATTGACAAAAACAAAAAAAATTTTTTTATCTGGCAACGTATCATTGTGCGGCATTTAAAAATAATGATTCGATTTGATCCCGAGTTTTTTTCATCAAAAAGCCGAAATATGGCCAAAAAACTAATAAAATATTTTTGATATTTTTGCAACGTAGTGCATTGTGCGCAACTAAAAATAGATGCATATGGCCTGTTCCGAACGTTCTTATTTTCACCAGCAACGAAAATGGGCTAAAAAACAAAAATATTTTTGAAATTTGGCAACATGGCATTGTGCGGCATTTAAAAAATGCATACTGGCCCATACTTCTATTTTCAGCAGCAGCCGAAATAAAGCCGAAAAACAAAAAATATTTTTGAAATTCTGGCTAACGTAGCATTGTGCGGCATTCAAAATAGATGCATTCGGGTTTATTCCGAGTTTTTATTTTCATCAGAACCGAGTTATGGCCGAAAAACGAAAAAAATTATTTTGAAATTTACAACGTAGTTGTGCGGTACTTAACAAAATGCATACTGGCCTATTCCGAGCCTTCTATTTTCACCAGCAGCCGAGATATAGCCAAAAACGAAAAAAATTTTGAAATTTAACATAGCATTGTGCGCAACTAAAAATAGATGCATACGGGCCTGTTCCGAACCTTCTATTTTCACCAGCAGACGAGATATGGCCGAGAAACAAAAAAAAAATATTTTTTGAAAATTGGCAACATAACATTGTGCGCAAATAAATTAGATGCATACGGGCTTGTTCCAAACTTCTTATTTTCCAGCAGACGAGAGCGTATGGCCAAAAACGAAAAATATTTTCGAAATTTTGCAACGTAGCATTGTGCGCAACTAAAATAGATGCATACGGCCTGTTTCGAACTTTTATTTTCTCCAGCAAACTTGAGATATGGCCAAAAAAACGAAAAAATATTTTCTCGAAATTTTGCAACGTAGCATTGTGCGCAACTAAAAATAGATGCATAAGTGGCCCGTTCCGAACCCTTCTATTTTCACCAGCAGACGAGATATGGCCGGAAAATACAAAAAAATATTTTTGAAATTTTACAACGTAGCATTGTGCGGCATTCAAAATAGAGTATCTGGGTTTATTCCGAGTTTTTTATTTTCATCAGAAAATGAGATATGGCCAAAAACAAAATAAATAAAATATTTTGATATTTTTGCAACGTAGCATTTTGCGCAACTAAAAATAGATGCATACGGGCCTGTTCCGAGCTTTCTATTTTCACCAGCAGCCGAGATGTGGCCAAAAACGAAGAAAAACATTTTACTCTTTAAGTAACATAATGTATGGCATTTAAAAAAAAGATGCACGTGGCCTATCCGAGCTTCATTTTTACCAGCAGCCGAAATATAGCCAAAAACAAAATATTTTTGACATTTTGCAACGTAGCATTTGCGCAACTGTAACAGAGACGAGCCTGTTCCAATTCTTTATTTTCACCAGCAGCCGAGATATGGCCAAAAACAAAAAAAATATTTTTTGATATTTTGCAACGTAGCATTGTAAGTGCAACTAAAAATAGATGCATACGGGCCTGTTCCGAGCTTTCTATTTTCACCAGCAGACGAGAGCAAGGTCAAAAACTAAAAAAAATATCTTTTATTTGGCAACATAAACATTGTGCGGCATTCAAAAAGATGCATACGGGTTTATTCCGAGCCTTCTATTTTCACTCCTGGCGCAGCCGAAATATGGCCAAAAAAACAAAAAATATTTGAAATTTGGCAACATAGCATTGTGTGGTAACATGTTAGATGCGTGTACAGTCCTTGTTCCGAACCCTATTTTCACCAGCAAACGAGAAATACAAAACAGAAATAAATATTTTTTGAAATTTAAGTAAATATGGCATTGTAGGTACTTAAAAGAAAATGCATACGGGTTCATTCCGAGCCTCTATTTCACCAGTAGCCGAGATATGGCTACAAAACAAAAAAATTATGAAATTTTATAACGTAGCATTGTGTAAAATTCAAAATTTGACAGGCCTGTCTCAAGCATTCTATTTTCACCAGTTGTGCCGAGTTATGGCCGAAAACGAAAAAAATTATTTTTGAAATTTTACAACGTAGCGTTGTGTGGCAATTAACAAAAATGCATACGGGGCCTATTCTGAGTTTCTATTTTTACCAGCAGACGAGATATAGCCAAAAACGAAAAAATTTTGGAAATTTGGCAACATAGCATTGTGCGCAACTAAAAATAGATGCATACGGGCCTGTTCCGAACCTTTCTATTTTCACCAGCAGACGAGATATGGCCGAGAAAACAAAAATATTTTTGAAAATTGGCAACATAACATTGTGGCGCAAAAATTGATGCATACGGGCTTGTTCCAAACTTCTGCTTCAGTAGACGAGATATGGCCAAAACGAAAAATATTTTCGAAATTTTGCAACGTAGCATTGCGCGCAAACTAAAAATAGATG
>NW_027228816.1:0-28984 GCF_019399895.1 Cardiocondyla obscurior | reverse complement strand
TTACGTGACGTCGTGCAGTGACGTCAGTACATGTCCACGTGACCATTTTAGCGTCCTACCCCTTTAGAGTGAAGATATTAACGAAAAACAAAAAAAAATTTTTGAAAATCTGATCACTTGACACGTCGTTCGGTGACGTCAGCAAATGCCACGTGACCATTTTGCGTCTACTTTCTCAAGCGAAGATATTGACAAAAAACGAAACAGAAATTTTTGAAAATCTCACCACATGACGTCGTGTGGTGACGTCAGCAGATACCACGTGACAATTTTAGCGTTCCTACTCCCTCCAGGAACGGAGATATTAACGAAAAACAAGAAACCGGTTTTGAAAGGGTGACCATGTGACGTTGTGCGGTGACGTCAGCAGATACCCGCGAGACCATTTTTAGCGTCCTACCCCCTCCAGGGGCGAATGACGAAAAACAAAAAAATTTTTTGAAAATCTGACGACGTGACGTCGTGCGGTGACGTCAGCAGATGCCCACGTGACCATTTTTAGCGTTCTACCCTTTCCAGAAGCAAAGATATTGACAAAAAACAAAAAAATTTTTTGAAAATCTGGCAACGTATCATTATGCAGTACGACGTCAGCCATGCCCGTGACCATTTTCAGCGTTCTACCTTCACCAGAAGCAGAGATATTGACAAAAACAAAAAAAAATTTTTGAAAATTTGGCAACGAATCATCGTGCGGTGACGTCAGCAGATGCCAACGTGACCATTTTCAGCGTTCTACCTTCACCAGAAGCAAAAATATTGACAAAAACAAAAAAAATTTTTGAAATCTGGCAACGTATCATCGTGCGGTGACGTCAGCAAATGCCCACGTGATAATTTTCAGCGTTCTATTTTACCAGAGCAAAGATATTGACGAAAAACAAAAAAAAATTTTTGAAAATTTGACAACGTGCATCGTGCGGTGACGTCAGCAGATGCCCACGTGACCATTTTCAGCGTTCTACCTTCACCAGAAGCAGAGATATTGACAAAAAACAAAAAAATAATTTTTGAAAATCTGGCAAAAATCATCGTGCGGTGACGTCAGCAGATGCCCACGTATCATTTAGCGTTCTACCTCCACCAGAGGCAGAGATATTGACAAAAAAAAAAATTTTTCAAAATTTAGCAACGTATCATTGTGCGGTGACGTTAGCAGATGCTCATTTGACCATTTTCAGCGTTCTACCTTCACCAGAAGCAGAGATATTGACAAAAAACCAAAAAAAAATTTTTGAAAATCTGGCAAAGAATCATCGTGCGGTGACGTCAGCAGATGCCCACGTATCAATTTTCAGCGTTCTACCTCCACCAGAGGCAAGATATTGACAAAAAACGAAAAAAATTTTGAAAATTTGTCAACGTATCATTGTGCGGTGACGTCAGCAGATGCCACGTGACCATTTTCAGCGTTCTACCTTCAGAAGCAGAAATATTGACAAAAAACGAAAAAAATTTTTGAAAATCTGGCAAAAAATCATCATGCGGTGACGTCAGCAAAGCCCACGTATCAATTTTCAGCGTTCTATCTCCATTAGAAGCAGAGATATTGACAAAAAACGAAAAAAAATATTTTGAAAATTTGGCAACAAATCTTCGTGAGGTGACGTCAGCAGATGCCCACGTGACCATTTTCAGCGTTCTACCTCCACCAGAAGCAGAGATATTGACAAAATACAAAAAATAATTTTTTGAAAATCTGGCAACGTATCATTGTGCGGTGACGTCAGCAGATGCCCACGTAACAATTTTCAGCGTTCTACTTTTACCAAAAGCAAAGATATTGACAAAAAACAAAAAAAAAATTTTTTAAAATCTGACCACGTTACATCGTGCGGTGACGTCAGCAGATGCCCACGTGACCATTTTTAGCGTTTTACTTCCTCCAGGGGCGAAGATATTGACGAAAAACGAAAAAAAAATTTTTGAAAATTTGACTACGTGACGTCGTGCGGTGACGTCAGCAGATGCTCACGTGACCATTTTTAGCGTCTTACCTTCAGGGGCGAATATATTGACAAAAAACAAAAAAAAAGTTTTTGAAAATATGACCACTTTACGTCGTGCGGTGACGTCAGCAGATGCCACGTGACCATTTTTAGCGTCCTACTTTCTTCAGGGCGAAGATATTGACGAAAAACGAAAAGAAATTTTTGAAAATTTGATCACGTGATGTCGTGCGGTGACGTCAGCAGATGCCCACGTAATTATTTTCAGCGTCCTACCTTCTCCAGGAGCGAAATATTGACGAAAAACAAAAAAAAAATTTTTGAAAATCTGATCACGTGACGTCGTGCGGTGACGTCAGCAGTTGCCCACGTAACAATTTTCAGCGTTCTACTTTCACCAAAAGCAAAGATATTGACAAAAATCAAAAAAAAAATTTTTGAAAATTTGTCAACGTACATTGTGCGGTGACGTCAGCAAATGCCAACGTGACCATTTTCAGCGTTCTACCTTCACCAGAAGCAGAGATATTAACAAAAAATAAAAAAAAATTTTTGAAAATCTGGCAAAAAATCATCGTGCGGTGACGTCAGCAAATGCCAACGTGACTATTTTCAGCGTTTTATTTTTACCAGAGGCAGAGATATTGACAAAAAACAAAAAAAAATTTATTTTAAATCTGGCAACGAATATTCGTGCGGTGACGACAGCAGATGTTCACGTGACCATTTTCAGCGTTCTACCTTCACCAGAAACAAAAATATTGACAAAAAACAAAAAAAAATTTTTCAAAATTTAGCAACGTATCATTGTGCGGTGACGTTAGCAGATGCTCATTTGACCATTTTCAGCGTTCTACTCTCTCCAGGGGCGAAGATATTGACAAAAAACGAAAAAGAAATTTTTGAAAATCTGATTACGTGACGTCGTGCGGTGACGTCAGCAGATGCCCACGTGACCATTTTTAGCGTCCTACCCCCTCCAGGGGCGGAGATATTGACGAAAAACAAAAAAAAAATTTTTGAAAATCTGACGACGTGACGTCGTGCGGTGACGTCAGCAGATGCCCACGTGACCATTTTTAGCGTTCTACCTTTCCAGAAGCAAAGATATTGACAAAAAACAAAAAAAAATTTTGAAAATCTGGCAACGTCATCGTGCGGTGACGTCAGCAGATGCCCACGTGATTATTTTCAGCGTTCTATTTTCACCAGAGCAGAAATATTGACGAAAAACAAAAAAAAATTTTGAAGTTTTAACAACGTAGCATCGTGCGGTGACGTCAGCAGATGCCCACGTGACCATTTTCAGCGTTCTACCTTCACCAAAAGCAGAGATATTGACAAAAAACGAAAAAAAAATTTTTGAAAATCTGGCAACGAATCATCGTGCGGTGACGTCAGCAGATGCCCACGTGACCATTTTCAGCGTTCTACCTTCACCAGAAGCAGAGATATTGACAAAAAACAAAAAAGAAATTTTTGAAAATTTGGCAAAGAATCATCGTGCGGTGACGTCAGCAGATGCCAACGTAACAATTTTCAGCGTTCTACTTTCACCAGAAGCAGAGATATTGACAAAAAACAAAAAAAAATTTTTTGATTATCTGGTGAAGTATCATTGTGCGGTGACGTCAGCAGATGCCCACGTGACTATTTTCAGCGTTCTACCTTCACCAGAAGCAAAGATATTGACAAAAAACGAAAAAAAAATTTTTCAAAATTTATCAACGTATCATTGTGCGGTGACGTTAGCAGATGCTCATTTGACCATTTTCAGCGTTCTACCTTCACCAGAGGCAATGATATTGACAAAAAACGAAAAAAAAATTTTTGAAAATCTGGCAAAGAATCATCGTGCGGTGACGTCAGCAGTTGCCCACGTTACAATTTTCAGCGTTCTACTTTCACTAAAAACAAAAATATTGACAAAAATCAAAAAAAAAATTTTTGAAAATTTGTCAACGTACATTGTGCGGTGACGTCAGCAAATGCCAACGTGACCATTTTCAGCGTTCTACCTTCACCAGAAGCAGAGATATTGACAAAAAATAAAAAAAAATTTTTGAAAATCTGGCAAAAAATCATCGTGCGGTGACGTCAGCAAAGCCCACGTATCAATTTTCAGCGTTCTATCTCCATTAGAAGCAGAGATATTGACAAAAAACGAAAAAAAATATTTTGAAAATTTGGCAACAAATCTTCGTGCGGTGACGTCAGCAGATGCCCACGTGATCATTTTCAGCGTTCTATCTCCACCAGAAGCAAAGATATTGACAAAAAACAAAAAAATATTTTTTGAATATCTGGTTAAGTATCATTGTGCGGTGACGTCAGCAGATGCCCACGTGACTATTTTCAGCGTTCTACCTTCACCAGAGGCAAAGATATTGACAAAAAACGAAAAAAAAGTTTTTCAAATTTTAGCAACGTATCATTGTGCGGTGACGTTAGCAGATGCTCATTTGACCATTTTCAGCGTTCTACTTTCACCAAAAGTAGAGATATTGACAAAAAACAAAAAAAAAATTTTTGAAAACCTGGCAAAAAATCATTGTGCGGTGACGTCAGCAGATGCCCACGTGACTATTTTCAGCGTTCTACTTTCACCAGAGGCAAAGATATTGACAAAAAACGAAAAAAGAATTTTTTTTAATTTAGCAACGTATCATTGTGCGGTGACGTTAGCAGATGCTCATTTGACCATTTTCAGCGTTCTACCTTTACCAGAAGTGAAGATATTGACAAAAAACAAAAAAAAAATTTTTGAAAATTTGGCAAAAAATCATTGTGCGGTGACGTCAGCAGAGCCCACGTAACAATTTTCAGCGTCCCACCCTCACCAAGGGCGGAGATATTGACAAAAAACGAAAAAGAAATTTTTGAAAATCTGGCAACGTATCATCGTGCGGTAACGTCAGCAGTTGCCCACGTAACAATTTTCAGCGTTCTACCTTCATTAGAAGCAGAAATATTGACAAAAAACAAAAAAAAAATTTTTGAAAATCTGGCAAAGAATCATCGTGCGGTGACGTCAGCAGTTGCCAACGTAACAATTTTCAGCGTTCTACTTTCACCAAAAGCAGAAATATTGACAAAAAACAAAAAATAATTTTTTGAAAATCTGGCAACGAATCTTCGTGCGGTGACGTCAGCAGATGTCCACGTGACCATTTTCAGCGTTCTATTCTCACCAGAAGCAAAAATATTGACAAAAAACAAAAAAAAATTTTTTGAAAATCTGGCAACGTATCATTATGCGGTGACGTCAGCAAATGCCCACGTGATTATTTTCAGCGTTTATTTTTACCAGAGCAAAAATATTAACGAAAAACAAAAAATAAATTTTTGAAGTTTTAACAACGTAGCATCGTGCGGTGACGTCAGCAAATGCCAACCTGACCATTTTCAGCGTTCCACCTTCACCAAAGGCAGAGATATTGACAAAAAACGAAAAAAAATTTTTGAAAATCTGGCAAAGAATCATCGTGCGGTGACGTCAGCCGATGCCCACGTGACCATTTTCAGCGTTCTACCTTCACCAGAAGCAGAGATATTGACAAAAAACGAAAAAAAATTTTTGAAAATTTGGCAAAGAATCATCGTGCGGTGACGTCAGCAGATGCCAACGTAACAATTTTCAGCGTTTTACTTTCACCAGAAGCAGAGATATTGACAAAAAACAAAAAAAAAATTTTTGATTATCTGGTTAAGTATCATTGTGCGGTGACGTCAGCAGATGCCCACGTGACTATTTTCAGCGTTCTACCTTCACCAGAGGCAAAGATATTGACAAAAAACGAAAAAAATTTTTTAAATTTATCAACGTATCATTGTGCGGTGACGTTAGCAGATGCTCATTTGATCATTTTCAGCGTTCTACCTTCACCAGAAGCAAAAATATTGACAAAAAATGAAAAAAAAATTTTTGAAAATCTGGCAAAGAATCATCGTGCGGTGACGTCAGCAGTTGCCCACGTAACAATTTTCAGCGTTCTACTTTCACCAAAAGCAAAGATATTGACAAAAATCAAAAAAAAAATTTTTGAAAATTTGTCAACGTACATTGTGCGGTGACGTCAGCAAATGCCAACGTGACCATTTTCAGCGTTCTACCTTCACCAGAAGCAGAGATATTGACAAAAAATAAAAAAAAAATTTTTGAAAATCTGGCAAAAAATCATCGTGCGGTGACGTCAGCAAAGCCCACGTATCAATTTTCAGCGTTCTATCTCCATTAGAAGCAGAGATATTGACAAAAAACGAAAAAAAATATTTTGAAAATTTGGCAACAAATCTTCGTGCGGTGACGTCAGCAGATGCCCACGTGACCATTTTCAGCGTTCTATCTCCACCAGAAGCAGAGATATTGACAAAAAACAAAAATAATTTTTGAAAATCTGGCAACGTATCATTGTGCTGCGACGTCAGCAAATGCCCACGTGATAATTTTCAGCGTTCTACCTTCACCAGAGGCAGAGATATTGACAAAAAAAAAAAAAATTTTTCAAATTTTAGCAACGTATCATTGTGCGGTGACGTCAGCAAATGCCCATTTGATCATTTTTAGCGTTCTACATTCACCAGAAGCAGAAATATTGACAAAAAACAAAAAAAAATTTTTGAAAATTTGGCAAAGAATCATCGTGCGGTGACGTCAGCAGATGCCAACGTAACAATTTTCAGCGTTCTACTTTCACCAGAAGCAGAAATATTGACAAAAAACAAAAAAAAATGTTTTGAATATCTGGTTAAGTATCATTGTGCGGTGACGTCAGCAAATGCCCACGTATCAATTTTCAGCGTTCTACCTCCACCAGAAACAAAGATATTGACAAAAAACGAAAAAAAAATTTTTAAAGATTTGGCAAAGAATCATCGTGCGGTGACGTCAGCAGATGCCAACGTAACAATTTTCAGCGTTCTACTTTCACCAGAAGCAGAAATATTGACAAAAAACAAAAAAATTTTTGAAAATCTGGCAAGTATCATTGTGCGGTGACGTCAGCAGATGCCCACGTGACTATTTTCAGCGTTCTACCTTCACCAGAGGCAAAGATATTGACAAAAAACGAAAAAAAAATTTTTCAAAATCTGGCAACGTATCATTGTGCGGTGACGTTAGCAGATGCTCATTTGACCATTTTCACCGTTCTACCTTCACCAGATGCAAAGATATTGACAAAAAACGAAACAGAAATTTTTGAAAATCTGACCACATGACGTCGTGCGGTGACGTCAGCAGATGCCCACGTGACCATTTTTAGCGTTCTACCCTCTCCAGGAACGGAGATATTAACGAAAAACAAAAAAAAAGTTTTTGAAAATTTGACCATGTGACGTCGTGCGGTGACGTCAGCAGATGCCCACGTGACCATTTTTAGCGTCCTACTCCCTCCAGGGGCGGAGATATTGACGAAAAACAAAAAAAAAATTTTTGAAAATCTGACGACGTGACGTCGTGCGGTGACGTCAGCAGATGCCCACGTGAATATTTTTAGCGTTCTATTCTTTCCAGAAGCAAAGATATTGACGAAAAACAAAAAAAAAATTTTTGAAAATCTGGCAACGTATCATCGTGCGGTAACGTCAGCAGTTGCCCACGTAACAATTTTCAGCGTTCTGTCTCCATTAGAAGCAAAAATATTGACAAAAAACAAACAAAAATATTTTGAAAATTTGGCAACAAATCTTCGTGCGGTGACGTCAGCAGATGCCCACGTGACCATTTTCAGCGTTCTACTTCCACCAGAGGCAGAGATATTGTCAAAAAACAAAAAAAAAATTTTGAAAATCTGGCAAAAAATCATCGTGCGGTGACGTCAGCAGAGCCCACGTAACAATTTTCAGCGTTCTACTTTCACCAAAAACAAAGATATTGACAAAAATCAAAAAAAAAATTTTTGAAAATTTGTCAACGTACATTGTGCGGTGACGTCAGCAAATGCCAACGTGACCATTTTTAGCGTTCTACCTTCACCAGAAGCAGAGATATTGACAAAAAATAAAAAAAAATTTTTGAAAATCTGGCAAAGAATCATCGTGCGGTGACGTCAGCAAATGCCAACGTGACCATTTTCAGCGTTCTACCTTCACCAGAAGCAGAGATATTGACAAAAAACGAAACAGAAATTTTTGAAAATCTGGCAAAAAATCATCGTGCGGTGACGTCAGCAGTTGCCCACGTAACAATTTTCAGCGTTCTACTTTCACCAAAAGCAAAAATATTGACAAAAAACAAACAAAAAATTTTTGAAAATTTGTCAACGTATCATTGTGCGTTACGTCAGCAAATGCCAACGTGACTATTTTTAGCGTTCTACCTTTACCAGAAGCAGAGATATTGACAAAAAATGAAAAAAAATTTTTTGAAAATCTGGCAAAAAATCATCGTGCGGTGACGTCAGCAAATGCCCACGTATCAATTTTCAGCGTTTTACTTTCACCAGAGGCAGAGATATTGACAAAAAACAAAAAAAAATTTATTTTAAATCTGGCAACGAATATTCGTGCGGTGACGACAGCAGATGCCCACGTGACCATTTTCAGCGTTCTACCTTCACCAGAAGCAAAGATATTGACAAAAAACAAAAAAAAATTTTTCAAAATCTAGCAACGTATCATTGTGCGGTGACGTCAGCAGATGCCCACGTGACCATTTTCAGCGTTCTACCTTCACCAGAAGCAGAGATATTGACAAAAAACGAAAAAAAAATTTTTGAAAATCTGGCAAAGAATCATCGTGCGGTGACGTCAGCAGATGCCCACGTAACAATTTTTAGCGTTCTACTTTCACCAAAAGCAAAGATATTGACAAGAAACGAAAAAAAAATTTTTGAAAATTTGTCAACGTACATTGTGCGGTGACGTCAGCAAATGCCAACGTGACCATTTTCAGCGTTCTACCTTCACCAGAAGCAGAGATATTGACAAAAAATAAAAAAAAATTTTTGAAAATCTGGCAAAAAATCATCGTGCGGTGACGTCAGCAAAGCCCACGTATCAATTTTCAGCGTTCTATTTCCATTAGAAGCAGAGATATTGACAAAAAACGAAAAAAAATATTTTGAAAATTTGGCAACAAATCTTCGTGCGGTGACGTCAGCAGATGCCCACGTGACCATTTTCAGCGTTCTACCTCCACCAGAAGCAGAGATATTGACAAAAAACAAAAAAAAATTTTTTTTTAATCTGGCAAAGAATCTTCGTGCGGTGACGTCAGCAGATGCCCACGTGACCATTTTTAGCGTTTTATTTTACCAAGAGCAAAAATATTAACAAAAAACAAAAAATTAATTTTTGAAGTTTTAACAACGTAGCATCGTGCGGTGACGTCAGCAGATGCCCACGTGACCATTTTCAGCGTTCTACCTTCACCAGAAGCAGAAATATTGACAAAAAACAAAAATAGAATTTTTGAAAATTTGGCAAAGAATCATCGTGCGGTGACGTCAGCAGATGCCCACGTATCAATTTTCAGCGTTCTACCTCCACCAGAGGCAGAGATATTGACAAAAAACAAAAAAAAAATTTTTCAAAATTTAGCAACGTATCATTGTGCGGTGACGTTTGCAGATGCTCATTTGACCATTTTCAGCGTTCTACCTTCACCAGAAGCAGAGATATTGACAAAAAACCAAAAAAAAATTTTTGAAAATCTGGCAAAGAATCATCGTGCGGTGACGTCAGCAAAGCCCACGTATCAATTTTCAGCGTTCTATCTCCATTAGAAGCAGAGATATTGACAAAAAACGATAAAAAATATTTTGAAAATTTGGCAACAAATCTTCGTGAGGTGACGTCAGCAGATGCCCACGTGACCATTTTCAGCGTTCTACCTCCACCAGAAGCAGAGATATTGACAAAATACAAAAAATAATTTTTTGAAAATCTGGCAACGTATCATTGTGCGGTGACGTCAGCAGATGCCCACGTAACAATTTTCAGCGTTCTACTTCTACCAAAAGCAAAGATATTGACAAAAAACAAAAAAAAAATTTTTTTAAATCTGACCACGTTACATCGTGCGGTGACGTCAGCAGATGCCCACGTGACCATTTTTAGCGTTTTACTTCCTCCAGGAGCGAAGATATTGACGAAAAACGAAAAAAAAATTTTTGAAAATTTGACTACGTGACGTCGTGCGGTGACGTCAGCAGATGCTCACGTGACCATTTTTAGCGACTTACTCCCTTCAGGGGCGAAGATATTGACGAAAAACGAAAAAAAAATTTTTGAAAATATGACCACTTTACGTCGAGCGGTGACGTCAGCAGACGCCTACGTGACCATTTTTAGCGTCCTACTTTCTTCAGGGGCGAAGATATTGACGAAAAACGAAAAAAAAATTTTTGAAAATTTGATCACGTGATGTCGTGCGGTGAAGTCAGCAGATGCCCACGTAATTATTTTCAGCGTCCTACCCTTTCCAGGAGCCGAGATAATGACGAAAAACAAAAAAAAAATTTTTGAAAATCTGATCACGTGACGTCGTGCGGTGACGTCAGCAGTTGCCCACGTAACAATTTTCAGCGTTCTACTTTCACCAAAAGCAAAGATATTGACAAAAATCAAAAAAAAAATTTTTGAAAATTTGTCAACGTACATTGTGCGGTGACGTCAGCAAATGCCAACGTGACCATTTTCAGCGTTCTACCTTCACCAGAAGCAGAGATATTAACAAAAAATAAAAAAAAATTTTTGAAAATCTGGCAAAAAATCATCGTGCGGTGACGTCAGCAAATGCCAACGTGACTATTTTCAGCGTTTTATTTTTACCAGAGGCAGAGATATTGACAAAAAACAAAAAAAAATTTATTTTAAATCTGGCAACGAATATTCGTGCGGTGACGACAGCAGATGCCCACGTGACCATTTTCAGCGTTCTACCTTCACCAGAAGCAAAAATATTGACAAAAAACAAAAAAAAATTTTTCAAAATTTAGCAACGTATCATTGTGCGGTGACGTTAGCAGATGCTCATTTGACCATTTTCAGCGTTCTACCTTCACCAGAAGAAGAGATATTGACAAAAAACCAAAAAAAAATTTTTGAAAATCTGGCAAAGAATCATCGTGCGGTGACGTCAGCAGTTGCCCACGTAACAATTTTCAGCGTTCTACTTTCACCAAAAGCAAAGATATTGACAAAAAACAAAAAAATTTTTGAAAATTTGTCAACGTACATTGTGCGGTGACGTCAGCAAATGCCCACGTGATAATTTTCAGCGTTTTATTTTTACCAGAGCAAAGATATTGACAAAAAACAAAAAAAAATTTTGAAAATTTGGCAACGTATCATCGTGCGGTGACGTCAGCAGATGCCCACGTGACCATTTTCAGCGTTCTACCTTCAGAAGCAGAAATATTGACAAAAAACAAAAAAAATTTTTGAAAATTTGGCAAAAAATCGTGCGGTGACGTCAGCAGATGCCCACGTGATCAATTTTCAGCGTTCTACCTCCACCAGAGGCAGAGATATTGACAAAAAACAAAAAAATTTTCAAAATTTAGCAACGTATCATTGTGCGGTGACGTTAGCAGATGCTCATTTGACCATTTTCAGCGTTCTACCTTCACCAGAAAAAGAGATATTGACAAAAAACCAAAAAAAAATTTTTGAAAATCTGGCAAAGAATCATCGTGCGGTGACGTCAGCAGTTGCCCACGTAACAATTTTCAGCGTTCTACTTTCACCAGAGGCAGAGATATTGACAAAAAACGAAAAAAAATTTTGAAAATTTGTCAACGTATCATTGTGCGTTACGTCAGCAAATGCCAACGTGACCATTTTCAGCGTTCTACCTTCACCAGAGGCAGAGATATTGACAAAAAACAAAAAAAAATTTTTTTTTAATCTGGCAAAGAATCTTCGTGCGGTGACGTCAGCAGATGCCCACGTGACCATTTTCAGCGTTTTATTTACCAAGAGCAAAAATATTAACAAAAAACAAAAAATAAATTTTTGAAGTTTTAACAACGTAGCATCGTGCGGTGACGTCAGCCGATGCCCACGTGACCATTTTCAGCGATCTACCTTCACCAGAAGCAGAGATATTGACAAAAAACGAAAAAAAATATTTTGAAAATTTGGCAAAGAATCATCGTGCGGTGACGTCAGCATATGCCAACGTAACAATTTTCAGCGTTCTACCTTCACCAGAGGCAGAGATATTGACAAAAAACGAAAAAAAAATTTTTGAAAATTTGGCAACGTATCATTGTGCGGTGACGTCAGCAGATGCCCACGTGACCATTTTCAGCGTTCTACCTTCACCAGAAGCAGAAATATTGACAAAAAACAAAAAAAAATTTTTGAAAATCTGGCAAAAAATCATCGTGCGGTGACGTCAGCAAAGCCCACGTATCAATTTTCAGCGTTCTACCTCCACCAGAAGCAGAGATATTGACAAAAAACGAAAAAAAAATTTGAAAATTTGGCAACAAATCTTCGTGCGGTGACGTCAGCAGATGCCAACGTGACCATTTTCAGCGTTCTACCTTCACCAAAGCAGAGATATTGACAAAATACAAAAATAATTTTTGAAAATCTGGCAACGTATCATTGTGCGGTGACGTCAGCAGATGCCCACGTAACAATTTTCAGCGTTCTACTTCTACCAAAAGCAAAGATATTGACAAAAAACAAACAAAAAATTTTTTAAAATCTGACCACGTTACATCGTGCGGTGACGTCAGCAGATGCCCACGTGACCATTTTCAGCGTTTACTTCCTCAGGGGCGAAGATATTGACGAAAAACGAAAAAGAAATTTTTGAAAATTTGACTACGTGACGTCGTGCGGTGACGTCAGCAGATGCTCACGTGACCATTTAGCGACTTACTTCCTTCAGGGCGAAGATATTGACAAAAAACGAAAAAAAAATTTTGAAAATATGACCACTTTACGTCGTGCGGTGACGTCAGCAGACGCCTACGTGACCATTTTAGCGTCCTACTTTCTTCAGGGGCGAAGATATTGACGAAAAACGAAAAAAATTTTGAAAATTTGATCAACGTGATGTCGTGCGGTGACGTCAGCAGATGCCACGTATTATTTTCAGCGTCTACCCTTTCCAGGAACCGAGATAATGACGAAAAACGAAAAAAAAATTTTGAAAATCTGATCACGTGACGTCGTGCGGTGACGTCAGCAGTGCCCACGTAACAATTTTCAGCGTTCTACTTTCACCAAAAGCAAAGATATTGACAAAAACAAAAAAATTTTTGAAGTTTTAACAACGTAGCATCGTGCGGTGACGTCAGCAAATGCCAACGTGACCATTTTCAGCGTTTTACCTTCACCAGAAGCAGAGATATTGACAAAAAATAAAAAAAAATTTTTGAAAATCTGGCAAAAAATCATCGTGCGGTGACGTCAGCAAATGCCAACGTGACTATTTTCAGCGTTCTACCTTCACCAGAAGCAAAAATATTGACAAATATTAAAAAAAAATTTTTGAAAATCTGGCAAAAAATCATCGTGCGGTGACGTCAGCAGTTGCCCACGTAACAATTTTCAGCGTTCTACTTTCACCAAAAGCAAAAATATTGACAAAAAACAAAAAAAATTTTTGAAAATTTGTCAACGTATCATTGTGCGTTACGTCAGCAATGCAACGTGACTATTTTTAGCGTTCTACCTTCACCAGAAGCAGAGATATTGACAAAAAATGAAAAAATATTTTTGAAAATCTGGCAAAAAATCATCGTGCGGTGACGTCAGCAAAGCCCATGTATCAATTTTCAGCGTTCTATCTCCATTAGAAGCAGAGATATTGACAAAAAACGAAAAAAAATATTTTGAAAATTTGGCAACAAATCTTCGTGCGGTGACGTCAGCAGATGCCCACGTGACTATTTTCAGCGTTCTATTTTCACCAGAAGCAGAGATATTGACAAAAAATGAAAAAAATATTTTTGAAAATCTGGCAAAAAATCATCGTGCGGTGACGTCAGCAGATGCCCACGTATCAATTTTCAGCGTTCTACCTCCACCAGAGGCAGAGATATTGACAAAAAACAAAAATTCAAAAATTTAGCAACGTATCATTGTGTGGTGACGTCAGCAAATGCACACGTGACCATTTTCAGCGTTCTACCTTCACCAGAAGCAGAGATATTGACAAAAAACAAAAACAAATTTTTGAAAATCTGGCAAAGAATCATCGTGCGGTGACGTCAGCAGATGCCCACGTATCAATTTTCAGCGTTCTACCTCCACCAGAGGCAGAGATATTGACAAAAAACGAAAAAAAAATTTTTGAAAATTTGTCAACGTATAATTGTGCGTTACGTCAGCAAATGCCAACGTGACCATTTTCAGCGTTCTACCTTCACCAGAAGCAGAAATATTGACAAAAAATGAAAAAAAAATTTTTGAAAATCTGCCAAAAAATCATCGTGCGGTGACGTCAGCAGATGCCCACGTATCAATTTTCAGCGTTCTATCTCCACCAGAAGCAGAGATATTGACAAAAAACGAAAAAAAATATTTTGAAAATTTGGCAACAAATCTTCGTGAGGTGACGTCAGCAGATGCCAACGTGACCATTTTCAGCGTTCTACCTCCACCAGAAGCAGAGATATTGACAAAATACAAAAAATAATTTTTTGAAAATCTGGCAACGTATCATTGTGCGGTGACGTCAGCAGATGCCCACGTGACCATTTTCAGCGTTTTATTTTTACCAAGAGCAAAAATATTAACAAAAAACAAAAAATAAATTTTGAAAATTTGGCAACGTAGCATCGTGCGGTGACGTCAGCAAATGCCAACGTGACCATTTTCAGCGTTTTACCTTCACCAGAAGCAGAGATATTGACAAAAATAAAAAAATTTTTGAAAATCTGGCAAAAAATCATCGTGCGGTGACGTCAGCAAATGCCAACGTGACAATTTTCAGCGTTCTACCTTCACCAGAAGCAAAATATTGACAAAAATTAAAAAAATTTTTGAAAATCTGGCAAAAAATCATCGTGCGGTGACGTCAGCAGTTGCCCACGTAACAATTTTCAGCGTTCTACTTTCACCAAAAGCAAAGATATTGACAAAAACAAAAAAAATTTTTGAAAATTTGTCAACGTATCATTGTGCGTTACGTCAGCAAATGCCAACGTGACCATTTTCAGCGTTCTACCTTCACCAGAGGCAGAGATATTGACAAAAAACGAAAAAATATTTTTGAAAATCTGGCAAAAATCATCGTGCGGTGACGTCAGCAAAGCCCACGTATCAATTTTCAGCGTTCTATCTCCATTAGAAGCAGAGATATTGACAAAAAACGAAAAAAAATATTTTGAAAATTTGGCAACAAATCTTCGTGCGGTGACGTCAGCAGATGCCCACGTGACTATTTTCAGCGTTCTATTTTCACCAGAAGCAGAGATATTGACAAAAAATGAAAAAAATATTTTTGAAAATCTGGCAAAAAATCATCGTGCGGTGACGTCAGCAGATGCCCACG
Organism: Cardiocondyla obscurior; assembly: GCF_019399895.1. Classification (NCBI taxonomy): domain Eukaryota; kingdom Metazoa; phylum Arthropoda; class Insecta; order Hymenoptera; family Formicidae; genus Cardiocondyla; species Cardiocondyla obscurior. Next base: position 13,573 of record NW_027228816.1, on the reverse strand, counting down.
TATCAATTTTCAGCGTTCTACCTCCACCAGAGGCAGAGATATTGACAAAAAACAAAAAAAAATTCTTCAAAATTTAGCAACGTATCATTGTGCGGTGACGTTAGCAGATGCTCATTTGACCATTTTCAGCGTTCTACCTTCACCAGAAGCAGAGATATTGACAAAAAACCAAAAAAAAATTTTTGAAAATCTAGCAAAGAATCATCGTGCGGTGACGTCAGCAGATGCCCACGTATCAATTTTCAGCGTTCTACCTCCACCAGAGGCAGAGATATTGACAAAAAACGAAAAAAAAATTTTTGAAAATTTGTCAACGTATAATTGTGCGTTACGTCAGCAAATGCCAACGTGACCATTTTCAGCGTTCTACCTTCACCAGAAGCAGAAATATTGACAAAAAATGAAAAAAAAATTTTTGAAAATCTGGCAAAAAATCATCATGCGGTGACGTCAGCAAAGCCCACGTATCAATTTTCAGCGTTCTATCTCCATTAGAAGCAGAGATATTGACAAAAACGAAAAAATATTTTGAAAATTTGGCAACAAATCTTCGTGAGGTGACGTCAGCAGATGCCAACGTGACCATTTTCAGCGTTCTACCTTCACCAGAAGCAGAGATATTGACAAAATACAAAAATAATTTTTTGAAAATCTGGCAACGTATCATTGTGCGGTGACGTCAGCAGATGCCCACGTAACAATTTTCAGCGTTCTACTTCTACCAAAAGCAAAGATATTGACAAAAAACAAAAAAAAAATTTTTTAAAATCTGACCACGTTACATCGTGCGGTGACGTCAGCAGATGCCCACGTGACCATTTTTAGCGTTTTACTTCCTCCAGGGGCGAAGATATTGACGAAAAACGAAAAAAAAATTTTTGAAAATTTGACTACGTGACGTCGTGCGGTGACGTCAGCAGATGCTCACGTGACCATTTTTAGCGACTTACTCTCTTCAGGGGCGAAGATATTGACAAAAACGAAAAAAATTTTGAAAATATGACCACTTACGTCGTGCGGTGACGTCAGCAGACGCCTACGTGACCATTTTAGCGTCCTACTTTCTTCAGGGGCGAAGATATTGACGAAAAACGAAAAAAATTTTTGAAAATTTGATCACGTGATGTCGTGCGGTGACGTCAGCAGATGCCCACGTGATTATTTTCAGCGTCCTACCCTTTCCAGGAGCGGAAATATTGACGAAAAACAAAAAAAAAATTTTTGAAAATCTGATCACGTGACGTCGTGCGGTGACGTCAGCAGTTGCCCACGTAACAATTTTCAGCGTTCTACTTTCACCAAAAGCAAAGATATTGACAAAAATCAAAAAAAAAATTTTTGAAAATTTGTCAACGTACATTGTGCGGTGACGTCAGCAAATGCCAACGTGACCATTTTCAGCGTTCTACCTTCACCAGAAGCAGAGATATTGACAAAAAATAAAAAAAAATTTTTGAAAATCTGGCAAAAAATCATCGTGCGGTGACGTCAGCAAATGCCAACGTGACTATTTTCAGCGTTCTACCTTCACCAGAGGCAGAGATATTGACAAAAACAAAAAATTTTTTTAAATCTGGCAACGAATCGTGCGGTGACGTCAGCAGATGCCCACGTGACAATTTTCAGCGTTCTACCTTCACCAGAAGCAAAGATATTGACAAAAAACAAAAAAATTTTTGAAAATTTAGCAACGTATCATTGTGCGGTGACGTCAGCAGATGCCACGTGAACATTTTCAGCGTTCTACCTTCACCAGAAGCAGAGATATTGACAAAATACAAAAAATTTTTGAAAATCTGGCAACGTATCATTGTGCGGTGACGTCAGCAGATGCCCACGTAACAATTTTCAGCGTTCTACTTCTACCAAAAGCAAAGATATTGACAAAAAACAAAAAAAAATTTTTAAAATCTGACAACGTACATCGTGCGGTGACGTCAGCAGATGCCCACGTGACCATTTTCAGCGTTCTACTTCCTCCAGGGCGAAGATATTGACGAAAAACGAAAAAAAATTTTGAAAATTTGACAACGTGACATCGTGCGGTGACGTCAGCAGATGCTCACGTGACCATTTTTAGCGTTACTCCCTTCAGGGGCGAAGATATTGACAAAAACGAAAAAAATTTTGAAAATCTGACAACTTTACATCGTGCGGTGACGTCAGCAGATGCCCACGTGACCATTTTCAGCGTTCTACTTTCACCAGAAGCGAAGATATTGACAAAAACAAAAAAAAATTTTGAAAATTTGATCACGTGATGTCGTGCGGTGACGTCAGCAGATGCCCACGTAATTATTTTCAGCGTTCTACCTTTCAGAGCAGAGATATTGACAAAAACAAAAAAATTTTTTGAAAATCTGATCACGTGACGTCGTGCGGTGACGTCAGCAGTTGCCCACGTAACAATTTTCAGCGTTCTACTTTCACCAAAAGCAAAGATATTGACAAAAATCAAAAAAAAAATTTTTGAAAATTTGTCAACGTACATTGTGCGGTGACGTCAGCAAAGCCCACGTATCAATTTTCAGCGTTCTATCTCCATTAGAAGCAGAGATATTGACAAAAAACGAAAAAAATTATTTTGAAAATTTGGCAACAAATCTTCGTGCGGTGACGTCAGCAGATGCCCACGTGACTATTTTCAGCGTTCTATTTTCACCAGAAGCAGAGATATTGACAAAAATGAAAAAATATTTTGAAAATCTGGCAAAAATCATCGTGCGGTGACGTCAGCAGATGCCCACGTATCAATTTTCAGCGTTCTACCTCCACCAGAGGCAGAGATATTGACAAAAAACAAAAAAAAATTTTTCAAAATTTAGCAACGTATCATTGTGCGGTGACGTTAGCAGATGCTCATTTGACCATTTTCAGCGTTCTACCTTCACCAGAAGCAGAGATATTGACAAAAAACGAAAAAAAATTTTTGAAAATCTGGCAAAGAATCATCGTGCGGTGACGTCAGCAGATGCCCACGTATCAATTTTCAGCGTTCTACCTCCACCAGAGGCAGAGATATTGACAAAAAACGAAAAAAAAATTTTTGAAAATTTGTCAACGTATAATTGTGCGTTACGTCAGCAAATGCCAACGTGACCATTTTCAGCGTTCTACCTTCACCAAAAGCAGAAATATTGACAAAAAATGAAAAAAAATTTTTTGAAAATCTGGCAAAAAATCATCATGCGGTGACGTCAGCAAAGCCCACGTATCAATTTTCAGCGTTCTATCTCCATTAGAAGCAGAGATATTGACAAAAACGAAAAAAATATTTTGAAAATTTGGCAACAAATCTTCGTGAGGTGACGTCAGCAGATGCCAACGTGACCATTTTCAGCGTTCTACCTCCACCAGAAGCAGAGATATTGACAAAATACAAAAAATAATTTTTTGAAAATCTGGCAACGTATCATTGTGCGGTGACGTCAGCAGATGCCCACGTAACAATTTTCAGCGTTCTACTTCTACCAAAGCAAAGATATTGACAAAAACAAAAAATTTTTTTAAATCTGACCACGTTACATCGTGCGGTGACGTCAGCAGATGCCCACGTGACCATTTTTAGCGTTTTACTTCCTCCAGGGGCGAAGATATTGACGAAAAACGAAAAAAAAATTTTTGAAAATTTGACTACGTGACGTCGTGCGGTGACGTCAGCAGATGCTCACGTGACCATTTTTAGCGACTTACTCTCTTCAGGGGCGAAGATATTGACGAAAAACGAAAAAAAAAATTTTGAAAATATGACCACTTTACGTCGAGCGGTGACGTCAGCAGACGCCTACGTGACCATTTTTAGCGTCCTACTTTCTTCAGGGGCGAAGATATTGACGAAAAACGAAAAAAAAATTTTTGAAAATTTGATCACGTGATGTCGTGCGGTGAAGTCAGCAGATGCCCACGTAATTATTTTCAGCGTCCTACCCTTTCCAGGAGCCGAGATAATGACGAAAAACAAAAAAAAAATTTTTGAAAATCTGATCACGTGACGTCGTGCGGTGACGTCAGCAGTTGCCCACGTAACAATTTTCAGCGTTCTACTTTCACCAAAAGCAAAGATATTGACAAAAATCAAAAAAAAAATTTTTGAAAATTTGTCAACGTACATTGTGCGGTGACGTCAGCAAATGCCAACGTGACCATTTTCAGCGTTCTACCTTCACCAGAAGCAGAGATATTGACAAAAAATAAAAAAAAATTTTTGAAAATCTGGCAAAAAATCATCGTGCGGTGACGTCAGCAAATGCCAACGTGACTATTTTCAGCGTTTTATTTTTACCAGAGGCAGAGATATTGACAAAAAACAAAAATTTATTTTAAATCTGGCAACGAATATTCGTGCGGTGACGACAGCAGATGCCCACGTGACCATTTTCAGCGTTCTACCTTCACCAGAAGCAAAAATATTGACAAAAAACAAAAAAATTTTTCAAATTTAGCAACGTATCATTGTGCGGTGACGTCAGCAAATGCCCACGTGACCATTTTCAGCGTTCTACCTTCACCAAAAGCAGAGATATTGACAAAAAACAAAAAAAAAATTTTTGAAAATCTGGCAAAGAATCATCGTGCGGTGACGTCAGCAGATGCCCACGTAACAATTTTCAGCGTTCTACTTTCACCAAAAGCAAAGATATTGACAAAAATAAAAAAAAAAATTTTTGAAAATTTGTCAACGTACATTGTGCGGTGACGTCAGCAAATGCCAACGTGACCATTTTCAGCGTTCTACCTTCACCAGAAGCAGAGATATTGACAAAAAAAAAAAAATTTTTGAAAATCTGGCAAAAAATCATCGTGCGGTGACGTCAGCAAATGCCCACGTATCAATTTTCAGCGTTGTATTTCCACCAGAAGCAGAGATATTGACAAAAACGAAAAAAATATTTTAAAAATTTGGCAACAAATCTTCGTGCGGTGACGTCAGCAGATGCCCACGTGACCATTTTCAGCGTTCTACCTTCACCAGAAGCAGAGATATTGACAAAAAACAAAAAAAAATTTTTTTTTAATTTGGCAAAGAATCTTCGTGCGGTGACGTCAGCAGATGCTCACGTGACCATTTTCAGCATTATACTTTCACCAGAAGCAAAAATATTGAAAAAAAACAAAAAAAAATTTTTTGAAAATCTGGCAACGTATCATTGTGCGGTGACGTCAGCAAATGCCCACGTAATTATTTTCAGCGTTTTATTTTTACCAAGAGCAAAAATATTAACAAAAAACAAAAAATAAATTTTTGAAGTTTTAACAACGTAGCATCGTGCGGTGACGTCAGCCGATGCCCACGTGACCATTTTCAGCGATCTACCTTCACCAGAAGCAGAGATATTGACAAAAAACAAAAATAGAATTTTTGAAGATTTGGCAAAGAATCATCGTGCGGTCACGTCAGCATATGCCAACGTAACAATTTTCAGCGTTCTACCTTCACCAGAAGCAGAGATATTGACAAAAAACGAAAAAAAATTTTTTTTTAATCTGGCAACGAATCTTCGTGCGGTGACGACAGCAGATGCCCACGTGACCATTTTCAGCGTTCTACCTTCACCAGAAGCAAAAATATTGACAAAAAACAAAAACAAATTTTTTTTTAATTTGGCAACGTATCATTGTGCTGTGACGTCAGCAAATGCCCACGTGATAATTTTCAGCGTTTTACCTTCACCAAAGGCAGAGATATTGACAAAAAACGAAAAAAAATTTTTTTTTAATCTGGCAAAAAATCATCGTGCGGTGACGTCAGCAGTTGCCCACGTAACAATTTTCAGCGTTCTACTTTCACCAAAAGCAAAGATATTGACAAAAAACAAACAAAAAATTTTTGAAAATTTGTCAACGTATCATTGTGCGTTACGTCAGCAAATGCCATCGTGACTATTTTCAGCATTCTACCTCCACCAGAGGCAGAGATATTGACAAAAAACAAAAAAAAATTTTTTTTTAATCTGGCAAAGAATTTTCGTGCGGTGACGTCAGCAGATGCCCACGTCACCATTTTCAGCGTTTTATTTTTACCAAGAGCAAAAATATTAACAAAAAACAAAAAATAATTTTGAAGATTTAACAACGTAGCATCGTGCGGTGACGTCAGCCGATGCCCACGTGACCATTTTCAGCGATCTACCTTCACCAGAAGCAGAGATATTGACAAGAAACGAAAAAAAATATTTTGAAAATTTGGCAAAGAATCATCGTGCGGTGACGTCAGCATATGCCAACGTAACAATTTTCAGCGTTTTACCTTCACCGAAGGCAGAGATATTGACAAAAAACGAAAAAAAATTTTTTTTTAATCTGGCAACGAATCTTCGTGCGGTGACGACAGCAGATGCCCACGTGACCATTTTCAGCGTTCTACCTTCACCAGAAGCAGAAATATTGACAAAAAACAAAAAAATAATTTTTGAAAATTTGGCAAAAAATCATCGTGCGGTGACGTCAGCAGATGCCCACGTATCAATTTTCAGCGTTCTACCTCCACCAGAGGCAGAGATATTGACAAAAAACAAAAAAAAAATTTTTCAAAATTTAGCAACGTATCATTGTGCGGTGACGTTAGCAGATGCTCATTTGACCATTTTCAGCGTTCTACCTTCACCAGAAGCAGAGATATTGACAAAAAACCAAAAAAAAATTTTTGAAAATCTGGCAAAGAATCATCGTGCGGTGACGTCAGCAGATGCCCACGTATCAATTTTCAGCGTTCTACCTCCACCAGAGGCAGAGATATTGACAAAAAACGAAAAAAAAATTTTTGAAAATTTGTCAACGTATAATTGTGCGTTACGTCAGCAAATGCCAACGTGACCATTTTCAGCGTTCTACCTTCACCAGAAGCAGAGATATTGACAAAAAACGAAAAAAAAAATTTTGAAAATTTGGCAACAAATCTTCGTGAGGTGACGTCAGCAGATGCCAACGTGACCATTTTCAGCGTTCTACCTTCACCAGAAGCAGAGATATTGACAAAATACAAAAAATAATTTTTTGAAAATCTGGCAACGTATCATTGTGCGGTGACGTCAGCAGATGCCCACGTAACAATTTTCAGCGTTCTACTTCTACCAAAAGCAAAGATATTGACAAAAAACAAACAAAAAATTTTTTAAAATCTGACCACGTTACATCGTGCGGTGACGTCAGCAGATGCCCACGTGACCATTTTTAGCGTTTTACTTCCTCCAGGGGCGAAGATATTGACGAAAAACGAAAAAGAAATTTTTGAAAATTTGACTACGTGACGTCGTGCGGTGACGTCAGCAGATGCTCACGTGACCATTTTTAGCGACTTACTTCCTTCAGGGGCGAAGATATTGACAAAAAACGAAAAAAAAAATTTTGAAAATATGACCACTTTACGTCGTGCGGTGACGACAGCAGACGCCTACGTGACCATTTTTAGCGTCCTACTTTCTTCAGGGGCGAAGATATTGACGAAAAACGAAAAAAAAATTTTTGAAAATTTGATCACGTGATGTCGTGCGGTGAAGTCAGCAGATGCCCACGTAATTATTTTCAACGTCCTACCCTTTCCAGGAACCGAGATAATGACGAAAAACGAAAAAAAAATTTTTGAAAATCTGATCACGTGACGTCGTGCGGTGACGTCAGCAGTTGCCCACGTAACAATTTTCAGCGTTCTACTTTCACCAAAAGCAAAGATATTGACAAAAATCAAAAGAAAAATTTTTGAAAATTTGTCAACGTACATTGTGCGGTGACGTCAGCAAATGCCAACGTGACCATTTTCAGCGTTCTACCTTCACCAGAAGCAGAGATATTGACAAAAAATAAAAAAAAATTTTTGAAAATCTGGCAAAAAATCATCGTGCGGTGACGTCAGCAAATGCCAACGTGACTATTTTCAGCGTTCTACCTTCACCAGAAGCAAAAATATTGACAAAAATTAAAAAAAAATTTTTGAAAATCTGGCAAAAAATCATCGTGCGGTGACGTCAGCAGTTGCCCACGTAACAATTTTCAGCGTTCTACTTTCACCAAAAGCAAAAATATTGACAAAAAACAAACAAAAAATTTTTGAAAATTTGTCAACGTATCATTGTGCGTTACGTCAGCAAATTCCAACGTGACTATTTTTAGCGTTCTACCTTCACCAGAAGCAGAGATATTGACAAAAAATGAAAAAAATATTTTTGAAAATCTGGCAAAAAATCATCGTGCGGTGACGTCAGCAAAGCCCATGTATCAATTTTCAGCGTTCTATCTCCATTAGAAGCAGAGATATTGACAAAAAACGAAAAAAAATATTTTGAAAATTTGGCAACAAATCTTCGTGCGGTGACGTCAGCAGATGCCCACGTGACTATTTTCAGCGTTCTATTTTCACCAGAAGCAGAGATATTGACAAAAAATGAAAAAAATATTTTTGAAAATCTGGCAAAAAATCATCGTGCGGTGACGTCAGCAGATGCCCACGTAACAATTTTCAGCGTTCTACCTTCACCAGAAGCAGAGATATTGAAAAAAAACAAAAAAAAGAATTTTTGAAAATTTAGCAATGTATCATTGTGCGGTGACGTCAGCAGATGACCACGTGACCATTTTCAGCGTTCTACCTTCACCAGAAGCAGAGATATTGACAAAAAACGATAAAAAAATTTTTGAAAATCTGGCAACGAATCTTCGTGCGGTGACGTCAGCAGATGCCCACGTATCAATTTTCAGCGTTCTACCTCCACCAGAGGCAGAGATATTGACAAAAAACAAAAAAATTTTTGAAAATTTGTCAACGTATCATTGTGCGGTGACGTCAGCAAATGCCAACGTGACCATTTTCAGCGTTCTACCTTCACCAGAAGCAGAAATATTGACAAAAAATGAAAAAAATTTTTTGAAAATCTGGCAAAAAATCATCGTGCGGTGACGTCAGCAAAGCCCACGTATCAATTTTCAGCGTTCTATCTCCATTAGAAGCAGAGATATTGACAAAAAACGAAAAAATATTTTGAAAATTTGGCAACAAATCTTCGTGCGGTGACGTCAGCAGATGCCAACGTGACCATTTTCAGCGTTCTACCTTCACCAGAAGCAGAGATATTGACAAAAAACAAAAATAATTTTTGAAAATCTGGCAACGTATCATTGTGCGGTGACGTCAGCAGATGCCCACGTGACCATTTTCAGCGTTCTACCTTCACCAAAAGCAAAAATAATGACAAAAAACAAAAAAAAATTTTGAATTTAACAACGTATCATTGTGCGGTGACGTCAGCAAATGCCTACGTGACCATTTTCAGCGTTCTACCTTCACCAGAAGCAGAGATATTGACAAAAAACAAAGAAAAAATTTTTGAAAATCTGGCAAAAAATCATCGTGCGGTGACGTCAGCAGATGCCCACGTGACTATTTTCAGCGTTCTACCTTCACCAGAAACAAAAATATTGACAAAAAACGAAAAAAAAATTTTTGAAAATCTGGCAAAAAATCATCGTGCGGTGACGTCAGCAGATGCCCACGTAACAATTTTCAGCGTTCTACTTTCACCAAGCAAAAATATTGACAAAAAACAAAAAAAAATTTTGAAAATTTGTCAACGTATCATTGTGCGTTACGTCAGCAAATGCCAACGTGACTATTTTTAGCGTTCTACCTTCACCAGAAGCAGAGATATTGACAAAAAATGAAAAAAATATTTTTGAAAATCTGGCAAAAAATCATCGTGCGGTGACGTCAGCAAAGCCCATGTATCAATTTTCAGCGTTCTATCTCCATTAGAAGCAGAGATATTGACAAAAAACGAAAAAAAATATTTTGAAAATTTGGCAACAAATCTTCGTGCGGTGACGTCAGCAGATGCCCACGTGACTATTTTCAGCGTTCTATTTTCACCAGAAGCAGAGATATTGACAAAAATGAAAAAAAATTTTTTGAAAATCTGGCAAAAAATCATCGTGCGGTGACGTCAGCAGATGCCCACGTATCAATTTTCAGCGTTCTACCTCCACCAGAGGCAGAGATATTGACAAAAAAAAAAAATTCTTGGAAATTTAGCAACGTATCATTGTGCAGTGACGTCAGCAGATGCTTACGTGACCGTTTTTAGCGTTCTACCTTCACCAGAAGCAGAGATATTGACAAAAAACCAAAAAAAAATTTTTGAAAATCTAGCAAAGAATCATCGTGCGGTGACGTCAGCAGATGCCCACGTATCAATTTTCAGCGTTCTACCTCCACCAGAGGCAGAGATATTGACAAAAAACGAAAAAAAAATTTTTGAAAATTTGTCAACGTATAATTGTGCGTTACGTCAGCAAATGCCAACGTGACCATTTTCAGCGTTCTACCTTCACCAGAAGCAGAAATATTGACAAAAAATGAAAAAAAAATTTTTGAAAATCTGGCAAAAAATCATCATGCGGTGACGTCAGCAAAGTTCACGTATCAATTTTCAGCGTTCTATCTCCATTAGAAGCAGAGATATTGACAAAAAACGAAAAAAAAAATTTTGAAAATTTGGCAACAAATCTTCGTGAGGTGACGTCAGCAGATGCCAACGTGACCATTTTCAGCGTTCTACCTTCACCAAAAGCAGAGATATTGACAAAATACAAAAAATAATTTTTTGAAAATCTGGCAACGTATCATTGTGCGGTGACGTCAGCAGATGCCCACGTAACAATTTTCAGCGTTCTACTTCTACCAAAAGCAAAGATATTGAAAAAACAAACAAAAAATTTTTAAATCTGACCACGTTACATCGTGCGGTGACGTCAGCAGATGCCCACGTGACCATTTTCAGCGTTTACTTCCTCCAGGGGCGAAGATATTGACGAAAAACGAAAAAAAATTTTGAAAATTTGACAACGTGACGTCGTGCGGTGACGTCAGCAGATGCTCACGTGACCATTTTTAGCGACTTACTCCCTTCAGGGGCGAAGATATTGACGAAAAACGAAAAAAAAAATTTTGAAAATATGACCACTTTACGTCGTGCGGTGACGTCAGCAGACGCCTACGTGACCATTTTTAGCGTCCTACTTTCTTCAGGGGCGAAGATATTGACAAAAAAACGAAAAATTTTTGAAAATTTGATCACGTGATGTCGTGCGGTGAAGTCAGCAGACCCACGTAATTATTTTCAGCGTCCTACCCTTTCCAGAAGCGAGATATTGACAAAAACAAAAAAAAATTTTGAAAATCTGATCACGTGACGTCGTGCGGTGACGTCAGCAGTTGCCCACGTAACAATTTTCAGCGTTCTACTTTCACCAAAAGCAAAGATATTGACAAAAATCAAAAAAAAAATTTTTGAAAATTTGTCAACGTACATTGTGCGGTGACGTCAGCAAATGCCAACGTGACCATTTTCAGCGTTCTACCTTCACCAGAAGCAGAGATATTGACAAAAAATAAAAAAAAATTTTTGAAAATCTGGCAAAAAATCATCGTGCGGTGACGTCAGCAAATGCCCACGTGACCATTTTCAGCGTTCTACCTTCACCAGAAGCAAAAATATTGACAAAAAACAAAAAAAAATTTTGAAAATCTGGCAAAAAATCATCGTGCGGTGACGTCAGCAGATGCCCACGTGAACAATTTTCAGCGTTCTACTTTCACCAAAAGCAAAAATATTGACAAAAAACAAAAAAAAATTTTGAAAATTGGCAACGTATCATCGTGCGGTGACGTCAGCAAATGCTTACGTGACCATTTTCAGCGTTCTACCTTCACCAGAAGCAGAGATATTGACAAAAAACGAAGAAAAAATTTTTTAAAATCTGGCAAAAAATTATCGTGCGGTGACGTCAGCAGATGCCCACGTAACAATTTTCAGCGTTCTATTTCCACCAAAGGCAAAAATATTAACAAAAACAAAAAAAAAATTTTTGAAAATTTGGCAACGTATCATTGTGCGGTGACGTCAGCAGATGCCCACGTGACCATTTTCAGCGTTCTACCTTCACCAGAAGCAAAGAATTGACAAAAAACGAAAAAAATATTTTGAAAATCTGGCAACGTATCATCGTGCGGTGACGTCAGCAAATGCCCACGTATCAATTTTCAGCGTTTTACCTTCACCAGAGCAGAGATATTGACAAAAAAAAAAAAATTTTTTTAAATCTGGCAACGAATATCGTGCGGTGACGTCAGCAGATGCCCACGTGACCATTTTCAGCGTTCTACTTTCACCAGAAGCAGAGATATTGAAAAAAAAAAAAAAAATTTTTGAAAATTTGGCAACGTATCATTGTGCGGTGACGTCAGCAAATGCCAACGTGACCATTTTCAGCGTTCTACCTTCACCAGAAGCAGAGATATTGACAAAAAATAAAAAAAAATTTTTGAAAATCTGGCAAAAAATCATCGTGCGGTGACGTCAGCAGTTGCCCACGTAACAATTTTCAGCGTTCTACTTTCACCAAAAGCAAAAATATTGACAAAAAACAAAAAAAAAATTTTTGAAAATTTGTCAACGTATCATTGTGCGGTGACGTCAGCAAATGCCAACGTGACCATTTTCAGCGTTCTACCTTCACCAGAAGCAGAGATATTGACAAAAAACGAAAAAAAAATTTTGAAAATCTGGCAAAAATCATCGTGCGGTGACGTCAGCAAAGCCCACGTATCAATTTTCAGCGTTCTATCTCCATTAGAAGCAGAGATATTGACAAAAAAAAGAAAAAAAATATTTTGAAAATTTGGCAACGAATCTTCGTGCGGTGACGTCAGCAGATGCCCACGTGACCATTTTCAGCGTTCTACCTTCACCAGAAGCAGAGATATTGACAAAAAACGAAAAAATATTTTGAAAATCTGGCAAGAAATCATCGTGCGGTGACGTCAGCAGATGCCCACGTATCAATTTTCAGCGTTCTACCTCCACCAGAGGCAGAGATATTGACAAAAAACAAAAAAATTTTTGAAAATTTAGCAACGTATCATTGTGCGGTGACGTCAGCAGATGCTCATTTGACCATTTTCAGCGTTCTACCTTCACCAGAATATTGACAAAAACAAAAAAAAATTTTTGAAAATCTGGCAAAGAATCATCGTGCGGTGACGTCAGCAGATGCCCACGTATCAATTTTCAGCGTTCTACCTCCACCAGAGGCAGAGATATTGACAAAAAACGAAAAAAAAATTTTTGAAAATTTGTCAACGTATAATTGTGCGTTACGTCAGCAAATGCCAACGTGACCATTTTCAGCGTTCTACCTTCACCAGAAGCAGAAATATTGACAAAAAATGAAAAAAAAATTTTTGAAAATCTGGCAAAAAATCATCATGCGGTGACGTCAGCAAAGTTCACGTATCAATTTTCAGCGTTCTATCTCCATTAGAAGCAGAGATATTGACAAAAAACGAAAAAAAAAATTTTGAAAATTTGGCAACAAATCTTCGTGCGGTGACGTCAGCAGATGCCCACGTGACCATTTTCAGCGTTCTACTTTCACCAGAAGCAGAGATATTGACAAAAAACAAAAAATTTTTTGAAAATCTGACAACGTATCATTTTGCGATGACGTCAGCAGATGCCCACGTAACAATTTTCAGCGTTCTACTTCTACCAAAGCAAGATATTGACAAAAAACGAAAAAAAATTTT
>NW_027228815.1:80000-88197 GCF_019399895.1 Cardiocondyla obscurior | reverse complement strand
TCGTTATCGGAATTAACCAGACAAATCGCTCCACCAACTAAGAACGGCCATGCACCACCACCCACCGAATCAAGAAAGAGCTATCAATCTGTCAATCCTTCCGGTGTCTGGGCCTGGTGAGGTTTCCCGTGTTGAGTCAAATTAAGCCGCAGGCTCCACTCCTGGTGGTGCCCTTCCGTCAATTCCTTTAAGTTTCAGCTTTGCAACCATACTTTCCCCGGAACCCAAAAGCTTTGGTTTCCCGGAAGCTGCCCGCCGAGTCATCGGAGGAACTTCGGCGGATCGCTAGCTGGCATCGTTTATGGTTAGAACTAGGGCGGTATCTGATCGCCTTCGAACCTCTAACTTTCGTTCTTGATTAATGAAAACATTTTTGGCAAATGCTTTCGCTTCTGTCCGTCTTGCGACGATCCAAGAATTTCACCTCTAACGTCGCAATACGAATGCCCCCATCTGTCCCTATTAATCATTACCTCGGGGTTCCGAAAACCAACAAAATAGAACCGAGGTCCTATTCCATTATTCCATGCACGCAGTATTCAGGCGAGGATAGCCTGCTTTAAGCACTCTAATTTGTTCAAAGTAAACGTACCGGCCCGACTCGACACTCAGTAAAGAGCACCGCGACGGGATATTAGTTTGGGCGGCCCCTCGCGGGGCTAAGCCCACCGGTAGGACGTCCCACATCACGCCAGTTAAACACCGCGAGCGGTGAACCGACGGTGTGCGACACAGATTCAACTACGAGCTTTTTAACCGCAACAACTTTAATATACGCTATTGGAGCTGGAATTACCGCGGCTGCTGGCACCAGACTTGCCCTCAATGGATCCTCGTTAAAGGATTTAAAGTGTACTCATTCCGATTACGGGGCCTCGGATGAGTCCCGTATCGTTATTTTTCGTCACTACCTCCCCGTGCCGGGAGTGGGTAATTTGCGCGCCTGCTGCCTTCCTTGGATGTGGTAGCCGTTTCTCAGGCTCCCTCTCCGGAATCGAACCCTGATTCCCCGTTACCCGTTACAACCATGGTAGGCGCAGAACCTACCATCGACAGTTGATAAGGCAGACATTTGAAAGATGCGTCGCCGGTGCTAGGACCGTACGATCAGCACAAAGTTATTCAGAGTCGCCAAAATAAACGGTGGACGCACGGAGATCCGCACGCCACCGATTGGTTTTGATCTAATAAAAGCGTCCCTTCCATCACTGGTCGGGACTCTGTTTTGCATGCATTAGCTCTAGAATTACCACAGTTATCCAAGTAAATGTGGGTACAATCTAATGAACCATAACTGATTTAATGAGCCATTCGCGGTTTCACCTTAATTCGGCATGCACTGAGACATGCATGGCTTAATCTTTGAGACAAGCATATGACTACTGGCAGGATCAACCAGGGAGCTTCGCGTGTGCGATCGCGGTTACTCGCGGTGGAGCAACGCGAAAGACAACGCTACGCTGCTACGGACACTCCGCGAGGAAGAGCCGTGCGCGTTTCGTGTGTCGTTAATGCCGCCGGAACTTTTCGAGCCGGTCGACGGACACGCTTTTCGTATTTATATATACCTTAACGGTATGAAAGATCAAATTTTGTTCTCATTCACCCATAACAGCGGCTTGTAAGGCCGCTTAGCTGACGCTAGACCGATCCGATCTGAGACGTCGTGGAGCACTGTTCGTTCAACGGTGCCAGCGGTGAGAACACCGAGGCACCGGTTGAAAATTATTTCGCTACGGCGTACAAGTAAGCGGGAACGGCGACATCGTCAAAGATCTCGCCGAAACCGACACTCTCGTATCCGTGGAGTTGATGTTCGGTAAGCGCAACGATACGTCCGCACGCTTGCTCGGAAGCGAGGGACGATCGCGCGTCCAACACGTAAGTGCGCGCCACATATGAGCCATTCGGTCTCTCGACACCGACTCGTGGCAATGCTGTGTCTTATAGTACCGAACCGGGCGGCCGGGCGGTCGGCGACGCACGGTCTAACGCACGGCGGTATATGGGCGAAACCTGCGAAATTTCGACGCCTCGAGGACTTAGCCGCTGCGTCGTACGTAGTTATTTACGCAAAGTCCTCGAGCCTCGTGTTGCTTTCGGCAAGTAGTTACCCACGGACAGCTCGAACGGCAAAGTACTCGAGCTCCGTATCGTTTCGGCTCGGATTTACCAACGCCTTCGATTTTCGACTTTGGTGTCGAAACGATCGCCGAGCCCGGCGCACATTTGGCCGAATGTCGGCAACACGCCCGAACGATCTCAAAGAGAACCAAAGTTCTCGTAGTAAGCGCGGGGCTAAATTCTCTCAAAAAGCGTTCTAGTGCGAACGACACTTTTGTACGCACCGCAGTGCTTCGTCGAGCTCGGTTATACATACGCCGTAACGCTACGGTACGACCAGACCGAGAGCTCGCATGCATCGTGTTGTGCACGAGTCGCCGCAGCGACAACACCTCTTACAGTACCGAACCGAGCGGCCGGGCGGTCGGCGACGCACGGTCTAACGCACGGCGGTATATGGGCGCCGGCGGTGAAATTTCGACGCCGCGCGGACTTAGCCGCTGCGGCGCACGGTAGTTACCTCCGCGTCAAAGATCTCGAGCTCCGTGTTGTTTTACGGCTCGGAGGTACGTACGGACCGCACGAACGGCAGAGTCCTCGAGATACAAAATTTCTTCGTCAAGTATTCACCAATTCCTTCGCTATCCGGCCTCGAAACGATCGCCGAGAGCTTGGCGCACAATTGGCCGAATGTCGGCAAGACGCCCGAACGCTCTCGAAAAAGAGAACCGAAATTCTCGCACTCAGCGCAGTGCAAAACACTTTAAAAATCTCTCTCGAGCGAAAGACACTTTCGTACGCACCGCAGTGCTTCGCCGAGCTCGGTTATACATACGCCGTAACGCTACGGTACGACCAGACCTAGAGCTCGCATGCATCGTGTTGTGCACGAGTCGCCTCAGCGACGACACCTCTTACAGTACCGAACCGAGCGGCCGGGCGGTCGGCGACGCACGGTCTAACGCACGGCGGTATATGGGCGCCGGCGGTGAAATTTCGACGCCGCGCGGACTTAGCCGCTGCGGCGCACGGTAGTTACCTCCGCGTCAAAGATCTCGAGCTCCGTGTTGTTTTACGGCTCGGAGGTACGTACGGACCGCACGAACGGCAGAGTCCTCGAGATACAAAATTTCTTCGTCAAGTATTCACCAATTCCTTCGCTATCCGGCCTCGAAACGATCGCCGAGAGCTTGGCGCACATTTGGCCGAATGTCGGCAAGACGCCCGAAAGATCTCAAAAAGAGAACCAAAGTTCTCGTAGTAAGCGCGAAGCTAAATTCTCTCAAAAAGCGTTCTAGTGCGAACGACACTTTTGTACGCACCGCAGTGCTTCGCCGAGCTCGGTTATACATACGCCGTAACGCTACGGTACGACCAGACCGAGAGCTCGCATGCACCGTGTTGTGCACGAGTCGCCGCAGCGACGACACCTCTTACAGTACCGAACCGAGCGGCCGGGCGGTCGGCGACGCACGGTCTAACGCACGGCGGTATATGGGCGCCGGCGGTGAAATTTCGACGCCGCGCGGACTTAGCCGCTGCGGCGCACGGTAGTTACCTCCGCGTCAAAGATCTCGAGCTCCGTGTTGTTTTACGGCTCGGAGGTACGTACGGACCGCACGAACGGCAGAGTCCTCGAGATACAAAATTTCTTCGTCACGTATTCACCAATTCCTTCGCTATCCGGCCTCGAAACGATCGCCGAGCTTGGCGCACATTTGGCCGAATGTCGGCAAGACGCCCGAAAGATCTCAAAGAGAACCAAAGTTCTCGTAGTAAGCGCGAAGCTAAATTCTCTCAAAAAGCGTTCTAGTGCGAACGACACTTTTGTACGCACCGCAGTGCTTCGCCGAGCTCGGTTATACATACGCCGTAACGCTACGGTACGACCAGACCGCGAGCTCGCATGCATCGTGTTGTGCACGAGTCGCCGCAGCGACGACACCTCTTACAGTACCGAACCGAGCGGCCGGGCGGTCGGCGACGCACGGTCTAACGCACGGCGGTATATGGGCGCCGGCGGTGAAATTTCGACGCCGCGCGGACTTAGCCGCTGCGGCGCACGGTAGTTACCTCCGCGTCAAAGATCTCGAGCTCCGTGTTGTTTTACGGCTCGGAGGTACGTACGGACCGCACGAACGGCAGAGTCCTCGAGATACAAAATTTCTTCGTCACGTATTCACCAATTCCTTCGCTATCCGGCCTCGAAACGATCGCCGAGAGCTTGGCGCACATTTGGCCGAATGTCGGCAAGACGCCCGAAAGATCTCACAAAGAGAACCAAAGTTCTCGTAGTAAGCGCGAAGCTAAATTCTCTCAAAAAGCGTTCTAGTGCGAACGACACTTTTGTACGCACCGCAGTGCTTCGCCGAGCTCGGTTATACATACGCCGTAACGCTACGGTACGACCAGACCGCGAGCTCGCATGCATCGTGTTGTGCACGAGTCGCCGCAGCGACGACACCTCTTACAGTACCGAACCGAGCGGCCGGGCGGTCGGCGACGCACGGTCTAACGCACGGCGGTATATGGGCGCCGGCGGTGAAATTTCGACGCCGCGCGGACTTAGCCGCTGCGGCGCACGGTAGTTACCTCCGCGTCAAAGATCTCGAGCTCCGTGTTGTTTTACGGCTCGGAGGTACGTACGGACCGCACGAACGGCAGAGTCCTCGAGATACAAAATTTCTTCGTCACGTATTCACCAATTCCTTCGCTATCCGGCCTCGAAACGATCGCCGAGAGCTTGGCGCACATTTGGCCGAATGTCGGCAAGACGCCCGAAAGATCTCAAAAGAGAACCAAAGTTCTCGTAGTAAGCGCGAAGCTAAATTCTCTCAAAAAGCGTTCTAGTGCGAACGACACTTTTGTACGCACCGCAGTGCTTCGCCGAGCTCGGTTATACATACGCCGTAACGCTACGGTACGACCAGACCGCGAGCTCGCATGCATCGTGTTGTGCACGAGTCGCCGCAGCGACGACACCTCTTACAGTACCGAACCGAGCGGCCGGGCGGTCGGCGACGCACGGTCTAACGCACGGCGGTATATGGGCGCCGGCGGTGAAATTTCGACGCCGCGCGGACTTAGCCGCTGCGGCGCACGGTAGTTACCTCCGCGTCAAAGATCTCGAGCTCCGTGTTGTTTTACGGCTCGGAGGTACGTACGGACCGCACGAACGGCAGAGTCCTCGAGATACAAAATTTCTTCGTCACGTATTCACCAATTCCTTCGCTATCCGGCCTCGAAACGATCGCCGAGAGCTTGGCGCACATTTGGCCGAATGTCGGCAAGACGCCCGAAAGATCTCACAAAGAGAACCAAAGTTCTCGTAGTAAGCGCGAAGCTAAATTCTCTCAAAAAGCGTTCTAGTGCGAACGACACTTTTGTACGCACCGCAGTGCTTCGCCGAGCTCGGTTATACATACGCCGTAACGCTACGGTACGACCAGACCGCGAGCTCGCATGCATCGTGTTGTGCACGAGTCGCCGCAGCGACGACACCTCTTACAGTACCGAACCGAGCGGCCGGGCGGTCGGCGACGCACGGTCTAACGCACGGCGGTATATGGGCGCCGGCGGTGAAATTTCGACGCCGCGCGGACTTAGCCGCTGCGGCGCACGGTAGTTACCTCCGCGTCAAAGATCTCGAGCTCCGTGTTGTTTTACGGCTCGGAGGTACGTACGGACCGCACGAACGGCAGAGTCCTCGAGATACAAAATTTCTTCGTCACGTATTCACCAATTCCTTCGCTATCCGGCCTCGAAACGATCGCCGAGAGCTTGGCGCACATTTGGCCGAATGTCGGCAAGACGCCCGAAAGATCTCAAAAGAGAACCAAAGTTCTCGTAGTAAGCGCGAAGCTAAATTCTCTCAAAAAGCGTTCTAGTGCGAACGACACTTTTGTACGCACCGCAGTGCTTCGCCGAGCTCGGTTATACATACGCCGTAACGCTACGGTACGACCAGACCGCGAGCTCGCATGCACCGTGTTGTGCACGAGTCGCCGCAGCGACGACACCTCTTACAGTACCGAACCGAGCGGCCGGGCGGTCGGCGACGCACGGTCTAACGCACGGCGGTATATGGGCGCCGGCGGTGAAATTTCGACGCCGCGCGGACTTAGCCGCTGCGGCGCACGGTAGTTACCTCCGCGTCAAAGATCTCGAGCTCCGTGTTGTTTTACGGCTCGGAGGTACGTACGGACCGCACGAACGGCAGAGTCCTCGAGATACAAAATTTCTTCGTCACGTATTCACCAATTCCTTCGCTATCCGGCCTCGAAACGATCGCCGAGCTTGGCGCACATTTGGCCGAATGTCGGCAAGACGCCCGAAAGATCTCAAAAGAGAACCAAAGTTCTCGTAGTAAGCGCGAAGCTAAATTCTCTCAAAAAGCGTTCTAGTGCGAACGACACTTTTGTACGCACCGCAGTGCTTCGCCGAGCTCGGTTATACATACGCCGTAACGCTACGGTACGACCAGACCGCGAGCTCGCATGCACCGTGTTGTGCACGAGTCGCCGCAGCGACGACACCTCTTACAGTACCGAACCGAGCGGCCGGGCGGTCGGCGACGCACGGTCTAACGCACGGCGGTATATGGGCGCCGGCGGTGAAATTTCGACGCCGCGCGGACTTAGCCGCAGCGAAGTCCGCGAGCCTCGTGTTGCTTTTACCACGTAGTTACTTCCGAGCGGTCCGACCGTCAAAGTTCGCGAGCCTCGTGTTGCTTTTGGAACGTAGTTACTTCCGAGCGGTTTGATCGGCAAAGTACGCGAGCCTCGTGTTGCTTTTACCACGTAGTTACTTCCGAGCGGTCCGACCGTCAAAGTCCGCGAGCCTCGTGTTGCTTTCGGCTCGGAGTTACTTCCGCGCGGTCCTAGCGGCAAAGTACGCGAGCCTCGTGTTGCTTTCGGGTCGGAGTTACTTCCGCGCGGTCCGATCGGCAAAGTACGCGAGCCTCGTGTTGCTTTCGGCTTGGAGTTACTTCCGCGCGGTCCTAGCGGCAAAGTACGCGAGCCTCGTGTTGCTTTCGGCTCGGAGTTACTTCCGCGCGGTCCTAGCGGCAAAGTACGCGAGCCTCGTGTTGCTTTCGGCTCGGAGTTACTTCCGCGCGGTCCGATCGGCAAAGTACGCGAGCCTCGTGTTGCTTTCGGCTCGGAGTTACTTCCGCGCGGTCCTAGCGGCAAAGTACGCGAGCCTCGTGTTGCTTTCGGCTCGGAGTTACTTCCGCGCGGTCCTAGCGGCAAAGTACACGAGCCTCGTGTTGCTTTCGGCTCGGAGTTACTTCCGCGCGGTCCTAGCGACAAAGTACGCGAGCCTCGTGTTGCTTTCGGCTCGGAGTTACTTCCGCGCGGTCCGATCGGCAAAGTACGCGAGCCTCGTGTTGCTTTCGGCTCGGAGTTACTTCCGAGCGGTCCGACCGTCAAAGTCCGCGAGCCTCGTGTTGCTTTCGGCTCGGGGTTACTTCCGCGCGGTCCTA
The DNA here is from genome assembly GCF_019399895.1 of Cardiocondyla obscurior. Taxonomy (NCBI): domain Eukaryota; kingdom Metazoa; phylum Arthropoda; class Insecta; order Hymenoptera; family Formicidae; genus Cardiocondyla; species Cardiocondyla obscurior. Next base: position 80,651 of record NW_027228815.1, on the reverse strand, counting down.
GCGGCAAAGTACGCGAGCCTCGTGTTGCTTTCGGGTCGGAGTTACTTCCGCGCGGTCCGATCGGCAAAGTACGCGAGCCTCGTGTTGCTTTCGGCTCGGAGTTACTTCCGCGCGGTCCTAGCGGCAAAGTACGCGAGCCTCGTGTTGCTTTCGGGTCGGAGTTACTTCCGCGCGGTCCGATCGGCAAAGTACGCGAGCCTCGTGTTGCTTTCGGCTTGGAGTTACTTCCGCGCGGTCCTAGCGGCAAAGTACGCGAGCCTCGTGTTGCTTTCGGCTCGGAGTTACTTCCGCGCGGTCCTAGCGGCAAAGTACGCGAGCCTCGTGTTGCTTTCGGCTCGGAGTTACTTCCGCGCGGTCCGATCGGCAAAGTACGCGAGCCTCGTGTTGCTTTCGGCTCGGAGTTACTTCCGCGCGGTCCTAGCGGCAAAGTACGCGAGCCTCGTGTTGCTTTCGGCTTGTAGCTACTTTCGAGCGGTTCGGACAACAAAGTCCGCGAGCCCTGTGTTACTACTGCTCGGGGCTGCTTCCGAACGTTTCGGGCAATCAACTTTTTGTTCTCCGTATTGTTTTTTAAGCTATCTTAGCTATTTTCTCGTAAAAGTTAAATTTTCGCGTTTTGTGCTGTGTTTTCGAGCTCTCTGCTGGCGATCG
>NW_027228815.1:57500-75000 GCF_019399895.1 Cardiocondyla obscurior | reverse complement strand
ATTAGTCTTTCGCCCCTATACCCAGTTCCGACGATCGATTTGCACGTCAGAATCGCTACGGACCTCCATCAGGGTTTCCCCTGACTTCGTCCTGACCAGGCATAGTTCACCATCTTTCGGGTCCCAACGTGTACGCTCTGGGTGCGCCTCTTCTCGCAATGAGAACGAGACGCCCCGGGAGTGCGGAGCCGCATCGCGACGCGGCCCATCCTCCCTCGGTCGACAACCAGGGCCGACCTTCACTTTCATTACGCCTTTAGGTATCGCTGATCCCAATGACTCGCGTACATGTTAGACTCCTTGGTCCGTGTTTCAAGACGGGTCCTAAGAGTACCCAAAGCAGTAGCGGCGCCGACCGGTATCGGTCCCCGAGTTGCCCCGGGAACGTTTGCAGGCCTGTCGAAGGTTAACCGTACGACCAACAGCGGGCCAGGACCGGTGACGGCGCTAGGTCCGTAAGCCTCCGTGTACCGTGGCGCGCGCTTGCGACGGCCTCGACGCACTCCCGCGTGTGTGAGAGCTGCGGCCTGATACCTTGCGTGTACCGCCGGGCAGCCGGCCGGGCGACCGAGGGTTTGACGGCGTGCCGTGTTACCGGCGACGCGTCAGACACCGCACCCGGGCCGTAGACCGACACCCAGCGGGTCGCGACGTTCTACTAGGGGAGAAGTGCACGACGACGAAAACGCCGGACATCGGCGCGCGGCAGCGTGCCCGCGCGCGAGCCGTGAGGCCCCGCGGGGCATCGCCCACCGACGCGAAGCCAGCGTCGCTGACGATGAATCTCCCCGTTCGATCTTTTGGGTTTCTTAGGTTTACCCCTGAACGGTTTCACGTACTCTTGAACTCTCTCTTCAAAGTTCTTTTCAACTTTCCCTCACGGTACTTGTTCGCTATCGGTCTCGTGGTCGTATTTAGCCTTAGATGGAGTTTACCACCCACTTAGAGCTGCACTCTCAAGCAACCCGACTCTAAGGAGAGATCCTCCCGAGACGCGCACCGGTCGCTACGGGCCTGGCACCCTCTGCGGGTAAGTGGCCCCATTCAAGATGGACTTGGACGCGACGCGGCACCTCGGGATAAGCGGACCCTCCCAAACACCACATTTCCCTGCGGCGGAACCGCGGGATTCGGTGCTGGGCTCTTTCCTGTTCGCTCGCCGCTACTAAGGAAATCCTGGTTAGTTTCTTTTCCTCCGCTTAATAATATGCTTAAATTCAGCGGGTGATCTCGCCTGCTCTGAGGTCGTCAAAAGAAATTGTCGTGAGGCTGTACTATATATATATAATACGAAGAAGGCGAGACGACGACGACGACGACGCGAGAGAAAAGAGAAACGCAACGCGGCGAAACGCCGCGCGCGAGCGCTTGGTTAGACTACGCCGCGTGCCCCGGTCAAGAGCTGCTACCATACATAGCGCTTTCGTGGACTCGGGAACACGCGCGGTCGACCCGCGCGCGATCTCTCACCTCGCACACACTTTTGCTGCGCAGGGGGCGATCGGTGCACGCAAAATATTTGAAAGAAGAGACGAAGGGAAAATGAGAAAACGAACGAGGCATAGAGAACAACCGCGAGAGCGTGGTGGTCTTTCGTCGACGTTGCGTCAACCGCGCCGCGATCCGCGCGCCCGCGCGCGCCAACCAACCGACCACGACGACAACTGGCCAGCCAGCCCGACGCGAACGTCGGAGGCCGGTTTGCGCGTCGTGGTGGCGTCGGCAACGCGACTGCGGCGGCGGCCGGCAGCAGCTGCAGCGGCGACGACCACTCTCTCTCTCTCTTATAATACGGTCAGGTTCTCTCGTATCTTTGCTTCGTCGTATATATCTCTAAAATCCCTCCTCTCGAGTTTCCTTTGCGTTGGCGGCGGTAAAGCGACGATATGCGCTCTGTGCAGAAGGAGAACGAGGAGGCGCGCGATTATCTCGCGGCCTCTATTCTCCTCTCCGATCTTCATTCGAAGAAGGAGAGGAAAACTCAAACTCGGTTCTCCGCGCTCCTTATGAACTACTTCTCCGTGGATCAGCCTTGGATCCCGCGCGCGCCGCAAGCGGCACACAGGCCACCTTCCGGGAGTACAAGCGCGAACGAATTGTCGGCTTGTTTCACTCCGGGCGGCGGCGCGCGAGAGGCAGATCTACTCTTTTTCGTTCGGCGCGTATATACGTATAACGTATAAACTCCTTGCAAGAGCTCGCCACGTTTATCACCACCGCGCACGTCCTTCCCTCCCGTGCGTGTGTGCGTGCGTGCGTCTCTCTGCGATTCTCGATCGCATCTTTCGGTCGGTCGTCGTTCATTCGTTCGACCCTCAAACCTCGTTATTTCGGACGACGCCCAACGGGGGCGCGAGAGTACGCCGCCGTTCCGCGAGTATAGAGAGCGCGCGCAGAGAGCGCGAGAGCCTTCGTAAAACCCTGATGGAATCCAGCAACTCGCCGCGTGGATAGCGTGCGTAGTGTGCCTGATACCCCGGGGAAGGCGTCATCGACGACTCCTCGCTTCTCTTCTCTTTTCTCGTGGATGCGGGTATAACTCTCTCGCCGGCCGCCGCGATCGGGCGAACGTCCAACGAATCGCTCGTACGCGGCCGTCGAAACGGCGCGCGCAAGCAGTTTGTCTTCGATAAAACGACCCTCAGCCAGGCGTGGTCCGGGAATTGTATCCGTGGACCGCAATGTGCGTTCGAAATGTCGATGTTCATGTGTCCTGCAGTTCACAAGTTGACGCGCAATTAGCTGCGTTCTTCATCGACCCACGAGCCAAGTGATCCACCGTTCAGGGTAATCGTTCCTTCGCGCACCAAGTACGCTCTATCAAGGAATAGACAACAATGTGCGTCTTCTTCGTTTTGGCCCTTCGATCAGCCTGGCCGCGCGTCCGAGCACGCGCGGACCGCCGCCCCTGTTACGGGGGCTACGGCACAATAATGGAGAGAGAGGGAGACGTCGGTTGTCGGCGCGGTGCGAAAACCAAGAGGTTGCGTCTCTCGCGAAGCGAGAGCCGGGGCGGAACTCTTTGAAAAACCATCGGGGTCGAAAATGACTAGCATATTCGACGAACCCTTCAGCGCGCGCGATCGCGCGCGCGCGGGACCGGAGGAAGAGCAGCGGCGAGAATCGTCGCACTCTCCACTCCTCGCCCGGCGCGCACGACGACGCGGCAGCATAGGTTACCACCGGTACGCGGCGCATTCGCGCGCACCGCAACGCGTCCGAATCGCGGAGATAGAGGCAGCGCGCGAGCGCGCCTCCGTAGTCTCCTTCTCACCGATCCTGATCCGCGAGCGGGCGCGCATATAGATGCACCTTCGCGCTCCTCCTGGATTCGCACAACGAGACCAACCGGCCGCGCTAGCCCCGGCTAAGGGGCGCGCTGAGCGCGGTGGTCCGCGCAACAGGTCGTTCGAAGCGCGCGAGAGACAGAGAGTCGGAGAATCTCCGCAGGAAACGAGAGAGAGAGAGGATGCAAAGAGCGTAATACGGCAATGCGTACAACTCTCGAATCTCTCTTCTTCTCCACAATATGCCCGGGGTCCTCTCTCGCTTTGAGCTCTCGAGATCTCGACACACTCGTCCCGACCGACAATCCTCTCTTATACGACGGCGACGAATGCGGCGCACACCGCAGCACGCCACCGTTGGCGGCGTGTGAGCGCGCACGCGGTCGTTGCGTCGCATAAACTATTCTCTCCTCTCGATCTCGCAATTTTGCTCGAGCGAAGCGTCGCGTCTCGCGACGGACGCTCCGACGAGGAGTGGGAAGGCGGCGCGGACTCGGAAGACGCGATGTCTCGCGTGCGATTAGATTTTGCGCCCCTTCAGCCACTCTCGACACAACTCGCAGAGTCGTGTTCTAGCTTGTCTGCCCCGTATCGCGGCAGGCAACGTAGTACACGTTACCGTGCGCGCGTACGGTTCCTCGTCCATGCAGTCGCCGGCCGCTGCGCGCTCGTCACGAGAACGGTGCACACAGAGCAGCAGGACCTCCGGAACGTTAATGATCCTTCCGCAGGTTCACCTACGGAAACCTTGTTACGACTTTTACTTCCTCTAAATGATCAAGTTTGGTCATCTTCCCGGCAACATCGGCAATGCCGACGCATTGCCGCGCACCAGTCCGAAGACCTCACTAAATCATTCAATCGGTAGTAGCGACGGGCGGTGTGTACAAAGGGCAGGGACGTAATCAACGCGAGCTTATGACTCGCGCTTACTGGGAATTCCTCGTTCATGGGGAACAATTGCAAGCCCCAATCCCTAGCACGAAGGAGGTTCAGCGGGTTACCCGGGCCTTTCGGCCAGGGAACACACGCTGATTCCTTCAGTGTAGCGCGCGTGCGGCCCAGAACATCTAAGGGCATCACAGACCTGTTATTGCTCAATCTCGTGCGGCTAGAAGCCGCCTGTCCCTCTAAGAAGATTTGTTTGTACGTTGGTAGTAAAAACCCGCCGGCCGAAGCCGGGGGCCTTCGAAATACCATAAGGTACGCCTATTTAGCAGGCTAGAGTCTCGTTCGTTATCGGAATTAACCAGACAAATCGCTCCACCAACTAAGAACGGCCATGCACCACCACCCACCGAATCAAGAAAGAGCTATCAATCTGTCAATCCTTCCGGTGTCTGGGCCTGGTGAGGTTTCCCGTGTTGAGTCAAATTAAGCCGCAGGCTCCACTCCTGGTGGTGCCCTTCCGTCAATTCCTTTAAGTTTCAGCTTTGCAACCATACTTTCCCCGGAACCCAAAAGCTTTGGTTTCCCGGAAGCTGCCCGCCGAGTCATCGGAGGAACTTCGGCGGATCGCTAGCTGGCATCGTTTATGGTTAGAACTAGGGCGGTATCTGATCGCCTTCGAACCTCTAACTTTCGTTCTTGATTAATGAAAACATTTTTGGCAAATGCTTTCGCTTCTGTCCGTCTTGCGACGATCCAAGAATTTCACCTCTAACGTCGCAATACGAATGCCCCCATCTGTCCCTATTAATCATTACCTCGGGGTTCCGAAAACCAACAAAATAGAACCGAGGTCCTATTCCATTATTCCATGCACGCAGTATTCAGGCGAGGATAGCCTGCTTTAAGCACTCTAATTTGTTCAAAGTAAACGTACCGGCCCGACTCGACACTCAGTAAAGAGCACCGCGACGGGATATTAGTTTGGGCGGCCCCTCGCGGGGCTAAGCCCACCGGTAGGACGTCCCACATCACGCCAGTTAAACACCGCGAGCGGTGAACCGACGGTGTGCGACACAGATTCAACTACGAGCTTTTTAACCGCAACAACTTTAATATACGCTATTGGAGCTGGAATTACCGCGGCTGCTGGCACCAGACTTGCCCTCAATGGATCCTCGTTAAAGGATTTAAAGTGTACTCATTCCGATTACGGGGCCTCGGATGAGTCCCGTATCGTTATTTTTCGTCACTACCTCCCCGTGCCGGGAGTGGGTAATTTGCGCGCCTGCTGCCTTCCTTGGATGTGGTAGCCGTTTCTCAGGCTCCCTCTCCGGAATCGAACCCTGATTCCCCGTTACCCGTTACAACCATGGTAGGCGCAGAACCTACCATCGACAGTTGATAAGGCAGACATTTGAAAGATGCGTCGCCGGTGCTAGGACCGTACGATCAGCACAAAGTTATTCAGAGTCGCCAAAATAAACGGTGGACGCACGGAGATCCGCACGCCACCGATTGGTTTTGATCTAATAAAAGCGTCCCTTCCATCACTGGTCGGGACTCTGTTTTGCATGTATTAGCTCTAGAATTACCACAGTTATCCAAGTAAATGTGGGTACAATCTAATGAACCATAACTGATTTAATGAGCCATTCGCGGTTTCACCTTAATTCGGCATGCACTGAGACATGCATGGCTTAATCTTTGAGACAAGCATATGACTACTGGCAGGATCAACCAGGGAGCTTCGTGTGTGCGATCGCGGTTACTCGCGGTGGAGCAACGCGAAAGACAACGCTACGCTGCTACGGACACTCCGCGAGGAAGAGCCGTGCGCGTTTCGTGTGTCGTTAATGCCGCCGGAACTTTTCGAGCCGGTCGACGGACACGCTTTTCGTATTTATATATACCTTAACGGTATGAAAGATCAAATTTTGTTCTCATTCACCCATAACAGCGGCTTGTAAGGCCGCTTAGCCCTGACGCTAGACCGATCCGATCTGAGACGTCGTGGAGCACTGTTCGTTCAACGGTGCCAGCGGTGAGAACACCGAGGCACCGGTTGAAAATTATTTCGCTACGGCGTACAAGTAAGCGGGAACGGCGACATCGTCAAAGATCTCGCCGAAACCGACACTCTCGTATCCGTGGAGTTGATGTTCGGTAAGCGCAACGATACGTCCGCACGCTTGCTCGGAAGCGAGGGACGATCGCGCGTCCAACACGTAAGTGCGCGCCACATATGAGCCATTCGGTCTCTCGACACCGACTCGTGGCAATGCTGTGTCTTATAGTACCGAACCGGGCGGCCGGGCGGTCGGCGACGCACGGTCTAACGCACGGCGGTATATGGGCGAAACCTGCGAAATTTCGACGCCTCGAGGACTTAGCCGCTGCGTCGTACGTAGTTATTTACGCAAAAGTCCTCGAGCCTCGTGTTGCTTTCGGCAAGTAGTTACCCACGGACAGCTCGAACGGCAAAGTACTCGAGCTCCGTATCGTTTCGGCTCGGATTTACCAACGCCTTCGATTTTCGACTTTGGTGTCGAAACGATCGCCGAGCCCGGCGCACATTTGGCCGAATGTCGGCAACACGCCCGAACGATCTCAAAAGAGAACCAAAGTTCTCGTAGTAAGCGCGAGGCTAAATTCTCTCAAAAAGCGTTCTAGTGCGAACGACACTTTTGTACGCACCGCAGTGCTTCGTCGAGCTCGGTTATACATACGCCGTAACGCTACGGTACGACCAGACCGAGAGCTCGCATGCATCGTGTTGTGCACGAGTCGCCGCAGCGACAACACCTCTTACAGTACCGAACCGAGCGGCCGGGCGGTCGGCGACGCACGGTCTAACGCACGGCGGTATATGGGCGCCGGCGGTGAAATTTCGACGCCGCGCGGACTTAGCCGCTGCGGCGCACGGTAGTTACCTCCGCGTCAAAGATCTCGAGCTCCGTGTTGTTTTACGGCTCGGAGGTACGTACGGACCGCACGAACGGCAGAGTCCTCGAGATACAAAATTTCTTCGTCAAGTATTCACCAATTCCTTCGCTATCCGGCCTCGAAACGATCGCCGAGAGCTTGGCGCACAATTGGCCGAATGTCGGCAAGACGCCCGAACGCTCTCGAAAAAGAGAACCGAAATTCTCGCACTCAGCGCAGTGCAAAACACTTTAAAAATCTCTCTCGAGCGAAAGACACTTTCGTACGCACCGCAGTGCTTCGCCGAGCTCGGTTATACATACGCCGTAACGCTACGGTACGACCAGACCGAGAGCTCGCATGCATCGTGTTGTGCACGAGTCGCCTCAGCGACGACACCTCTTACAGTACCGAACCGAGCGGCCGGGCGGTCGGCGACGCACGGTCTAACGCACGGCGGTATATGGGCGCCGGCGGTGAAATTTCGACGCCGCGCGGACTTAGCCGCTGCGGCGCACGGTAGTTACCTCCGCGTCAAAGATCTCGAGCTCCGTGTTGTTTTACGGCTCGGAGGTACGTACGGACCGCACGAACGGCAGAGTCCTCGAGATACAAAATTTCTTCGTCAAGTATTCACCAATTCCTTCGCTATCCGGCCTCGAAACGATCGCCGAGAGCTTGGCGCACATTTGGCCGAATGTCGGCAAGACGCCCGAAAGATCTCAAAAAGAGAACCAAAGTTCTCGTAGTAAGCGCGAAGCTAAATTCTCTCAAAAAGCGTTCTAGTGCGAACGACACTTTTGTACGCACCGCAGTGCTTCGCCGAGCTCGGTTATACATACGCCGTAACGCTACGGTACGACCAGACCGAGAGCTCGCATGCACCGTGTTGTGCACGAGTCGCCGCAGCGACGACACCTCTTACAGTACCGAACCGAGCGGCCGGGCGGTCGGCGACGCACGGTCTAACGCACGGCGGTATATGGGCGCCGGCGGTGAAATTTCGACGCCGCGCGGACTTAGCCGCTGCGGCGCACGGTAGTTACCTCCGCGTCAAAGATCTCGAGCTCCGTGTTGTTTTACGGCTCGGAGGTACGTACGGACCGCACGAACGGCAGAGTCCTCGAGATACAAAATTTCTTCGTCACGTATTCACCAATTCCTTCGCTATCCGGCCTCGAAACGATCGCCGAGAGCTTGGCGCACATTTGGCCGAATGTCGGCAAGACGCCCGAAAGATCTCAAAAAGAGAACCAAAGTTCTCGTAGTAAGCGCGAAGCTAAATTCTCTCAAAAAGCGTTCTAGTGCGAACGACACTTTTGTACGCACCGCAGTGCTTCGCCGAGCTCGGTTATACATACGCCGTAACGCTACGGTACGACCAGACCGAGAGCTCGCATGCATCGTGTTGTGCACGAGTCGCCGCAGCGACGACACCTCTTACAGTACCGAACCGAGCGGCCGGGCGGTCGGCGACGCACGGTCTAACGCACGGCGGTATATGGGCGCCGGCGGTGAAATTTCGACGCCGCGCGGACTTAGCCGCTGCGGCGCACGGTAGTTACCTCCGCGTCAAAGATCTCGAGCTCCGTGTTGTTTTACGGCTCGGAGGTACGTACGGACCGCACGAACGGCAGAGTCCTCGAGATACAAAATTTCTTCGTCACGTATTCACCAATTCCTTCGCTATCCGGCCTCGAAACGATCGCCGAGAGCTTGGCGCACATTTGGCCGAATGTCGGCAAGACGCCCGAAAGATCTCAAAAAGAGAACCAAAGTTCTCGTAGTAAGCGCGAAGCTAAATTCTCTCAAAAAGCGTTCTAGTGCGAACGACACTTTTGTACGCACCGCAGTGCTTCGCCGAGCTCGGTTATACATACGCCGTAACGCTACGGTACGACCAGACCGAGAGCTCGCATGCATCGTGTTGTGCACGAGTCGCCGCAGCGACGACACCTCTTACAGTACCGAACCGAGCGGCCGGGCGGTCGGCGACGCACGGTCTAACGCACGGCGGTATATGGGCGCCGGCGGTGAAATTTCGACGCCGCGCGGACTTAGCCGCTGCGGCGCACGGTAGTTACCTCCGCGTCAAAGATCTCGAGCTCCGTGTTGTTTTACGGCTCGGAGGTACGTACGGACCGCACGAACGGCAGAGTCCTCGAGATACAAAATTTCTTCGTCACGTATTCACCAATTCCTTCGCTATCCGGCCTCGAAACGATCGCCGAGAGCTTGGCGCACATTTGGCCGAATGTCGGCAAGACGCCCGAAAGATCTCAAAAAGAGAACCAAAGTTCTCGTAGTAAGCGCGAAGCTAAATTCTCTCAAAAAGCGTTCTAGTGCGAACGACACTTTTGTACGCACCGCAGTGCTTCGCCGAGCTCGGTTATACATACGCCGTAACGCTACGGTACGACCAGACCGAGAGCTCGCATGCATCGTGTTGTGCACGAGTCGCCGCAGCGACGACACCTCTTACAGTACCGAACCGAGCGGCCGGGCGGTCGGCGACGCACGGTCTAACGCACGGCGGTATATGGGCGCCGGCGGTGAAATTTCGACGCCGCGCGGACTTAGCCGCTGCGGCGCACGGTAGTTACCTCCGCGTCAAAGATCTCGAGCTCCGTGTTGTTTTACGGCTCGGAGGTACGTACGGACCGCACGAACGGCAGAGTCCTCGAGATACAAAATTTCTTCGTCACGTATTCACCAATTCCTTCGCTATCCGGCCTCGAAACGATCGCCGAGAGCTTGGCGCACATTTGGCCGAATGTCGGCAAGACGCCCGAAAGATCTCAAAAAGAGAACCAAAGTTCTCGTAGTAAGCGCGAAGCTAAATTCTCTCAAAAAGCGTTCTAGTGCGAACGACACTTTTGTACGCACCGCAGTGCTTCGCCGAGCTCGGTTATACATACGCCGTAACGCTACGGTACGACCAGACCGAGAGCTCGCATGCATCGTGTTGTGCACGAGTCGCCGCAGCGACGACACCTCTTACAGTACCGAACCGAGCGGCCGGGCGGTCGGCGACGCACGGTCTAACGCACGGCGGTATATGGGCGCCGGCGGTGAAATTTCGACGCCGCGCGGACTTAGCCGCTGCGGCGCACGGTAGTTACCTCCGCGTCAAAGATCTCGAGCTCCGTGTTGTTTTACGGCTCGGAGGTACGTACGGACCGCACGAACGGCAGAGTCCTCGAGATACAAAATTTCTTCGTCACGTATTCACCAATTCCTTCGCTATCCGGCCTCGAAACGATCGCCGAGAGCTTGGCGCACATTTGGCCGAATGTCGGCAAGACGCCCGAAAGATCTCAAAAAGAGAACCAAAGTTCTCGTAGTAAGCGCGAAGCTAAATTCTCTCAAAAAGCGTTCTAGTGCGAACGACACTTTTGTACGCACCGCAGTGCTTCGCCGAGCTCGGTTATACATACGCCGTAACGCTACGGTACGACCAGACCGAGAGCTCGCATGCACCGTGTTGTGCACGAGTCGCCGCAGCGACGACACCTCTTACAGTACCGAACCGAGCGGCCGGGCGGTCGGCGACGCACGGTCTAACGCACGGCGGTATATGGGCGCCGGCGGTGAAATTTCGACGCCGCGCGGACTTAGCCGCTGCGGCGCACGGTAGTTACCTCCGCGTCAAAGATCTCGAGCTCCGTGTTGTTTTACGGCTCGGAGGTACGTACGGACCGCACGAACGGCAGAGTCCTCGAGATACAAAATTTCTTCGTCACGTATTCACCAATTCCTTCGCTATCCGGCCTCGAAACGATCGCCGAGAGCTTGGCGCACATTTGGCCGAATGTCGGCAAGACGCCCGAAAGATCTCAAAAGAGAACCAAAGTTCTCGTAGTAAGCGCGAAGCTAAATTCTCTCAAAAAGCGTTCTAGTGCGAACGACACTTTTGTACGCACCGCAGTGCTTCGCCGAGCTCGGTTATACATACGCCGTAACGCTACGGTACGACCAGACCGAGAGCTCGCATGCATCGTGTTGTGCACGAGTCGCCGCAGCGACGACACCTCTTACAGTACCGAACCGAGCGGCCGGGCGGTCGGCGACGCACGGTCTAACGCACGGCGGTATATGGGCGCCGGCGGTGAAATTTCGACGCCGCGCGGACTTAGCCGCTGCGGCGCACGGTAGTTACCTCCGCGTCAAAGATCTCGAGCTCCGTGTTGTTTTACGGCTCGGAGGTACGTACGGACCGCACGAACGGCAGAGTCCTCGAGATACAAAATTTCTTCGTCACGTATTCACCAATTCCTTCGCTATCCGGCCTCGAAACGATCGCCGAGAGCTTGGCGCACATTTGGCCGAATGTCGGCAAGACGCCCGAAAGATCTCAAAAAGAGAACCAAAGTTCTCGTAGTAAGCGCGAAGCTAAATTCTCTCAAAAAGCGTTCTAGTGCGAACGACACTTTTGTACGCACCGCAGTGCTTCGCCGAGCTCGGTTATACATACGCCGTAACGCTACGGTACGACCAGACCGAGAGCTCGCATGCATCGTGTTGTGCACGAGTCGCCGCAGCGACGACACCTCTTACAGTACCGAACCGAGCGGCCGGGCGGTCGGCGACGCACGGTCTAACGCACGGCGGTATATGGGCGCCGGCGGTGAAATTTCGACGCCGCGCGGACTTAGCCGCTGCGGCGCACGGTAGTTACCTCCGCGTCAAAGATCTCGAGCTCCGTGTTGTTTTACGGCTCGGAGGTACGTACGGACCGCACGAACGGCAGAGTCCTCGAGATACAAAATTTCTTCGTCACGTATTCACCAATTCCTTCGCTATCCGGCCTCGAAACGATCGCCGAGAGCTTGGCGCACATTTGGCCGAATGTCGGCAAGACGCCCGAAAGATCTCAAAAAGAGAACCAAAGTTCTCGTAGTAAGCGCGAAGCTAAATTCTCTCAAAAAGCGTTCTAGTGCGAACGACACTTTTGTACGCACCGCAGTGCTTCGCCGAGCTCGGTTATACATACGCCGTAACGCTACGGTACGACCAGACCGAGAGCTCGCATGCATCGTGTTGTGCACGAGTCGCCGCAGCGACGACACCTCTTACAGTACCGAACCGAGCGGCCGGGCGGTCGGCGACGCACGGTCTAACGCACGGCGGTATATGGGCGCCGGCGGTGAAATTTCGACGCCGCGCGGACTTAGCCGCTGCGGCGCACGGTAGTTACCTCCGCGTCAAAGATCTCGAGCTCCGTGTTGTTTTACGGCTCGGAGGTACGTACGGACCGCACGAACGGCAGAGTCCTCGAGATACAAAATTTCTTCGTCACGTATTCACCAATTCCTTCGCTATCCGGCCTCGAAACGATCGCCGAGAGCTTGGCGCACATTTGGCCGAATGTCGGCAAGACGCCCGAAAGATCTCAAAAAGAGAACCAAAGTTCTCGTAGTAAGCGCGAAGCTAAATTCTCTCAAAAAGCGTTCTAGTGCGAACGACACTTTTGTACGTACCGCAGTGCTTCGCCGAGCTCGGTTATACATACGCCGTAACGCTACGGTACGACCAGACCGAGCTCGCATGCCGTGTTGTGCACGAGTCGCCGCAGCGACGACACCTCTTACAGTACCGAACCGAGCGGCCGGGCGGTCGGCGACGCACGGTCTAACGCACGGCGGTATATGGGCGCCGGCGGTGAAATTTCGACGCCGCGCGGACTTAGCCGCTGCGGCGCACGGTAGTTACCTCCGCGTCAAAGATCTCGAGCGCCGTGTTGTTTTACGGCTCGGAGGTACGTACGGACCGCACGAACGGCAGAGTCCTCGAGATACAAAATTTCTTCGTCACGTATTCACCAATTCCTTCGCTATCCGGCCTCGAAACGATCGCCGAGAGCTTGGCGCACATTTGGCCGAATGTCGGCAAGACGCCCGAAAGATCTCAAAAAGAGAACCAAAGTTCTCGTAGTAAGCGCGAAGCTAAATTCTCTCAAAAAGCGTTCTAGTGCGAACGACACTTTTGTACGCACCGCAGTGCTTCGCCGAGCTCGGTTATACATACGCCGTAACGCTACGGTACGACCAGACCGCGAGCTCGCATGCACCGTGTTGTGCACGAGTCGCCGCAGCGACGACACCTCTTACAGTACCGAACCGAGCGGCCGGGCGGTCGTCGACGCACGGTCTAACGCACGGCGGTATATGGGCGCCGGCGGTGAAATTTCGACGCCGCGCGGACTTAGCCGCAGCGAAGTCCGCGAGCCTCGTGTTGCTTTTACCACGTAGTTACTTCCGAGCGGTCCGACCGTCAAAGTTCGCGAGCCTCGTGTTGCCTTTGGAACGTAGTTACTTCCGAGCGGTTTGATCGGCAAAGTACGCGAGCCTCGTGTTGCTTTTACCACGTAGTTACTTCCGAGCGGTCCGACCGTCAAAGTCCGCGAGCCTCGTGTTGCTTTCGGCTCGGAGTTACTTCCGCGCGGTCCTAGCGGCAAAGTACGCGAGCCTCGTGTTGCTTTCGGGTCGGAGTTACTTCCGCGCGGTCCGATCGGCAAAGTACGCGAGCCTCGTGTTGCTTTCGGCTTGGAGTTACTTCCGCGCGGTCCTAGCGGCAAAGTACGCGAGCCTCGTGTTGCTTTCGGCTCGGAGTTACTTCCGCGCGGTCCTAGCGGCAAAGTACGCGAGCCTCGTGTTGCTTTCGGCTCGGGGTTACTTCCGCGCGGTCCGATCGGCAAAGTACGCGAGCCTCGTGTTGCTTTCGGCTCGGAGTTACTTCCGCGCGGTCCTAGCGGCAAAGTACGCGAGCCTCGTGTTGCTTTCGGCTTCGAGTTACTTCCGCGCGGTCCTAGCGGCAAAGTACGCGAGCCTCGTGTTGCTTTCGGCTCGGAGTTACTTCCGCGCGGTCCTAGCGGCAAAGTACGCGAGCCTCGTGTTGCTTTCGGCTCGGAGTTACTTCCGCGCGGTCCTAGCGGCAAAGTACGCGAGCCTCGTGTTGCTTTCGGCTCGGAGTTACTTCCGCGCGGTCCGAGCGGCAAAGTACGCGAGCCTCGTGTTGCTTTCGGCTCCGAGTTACTTCCGCGCGGTCCTAGCGACAAAGTACGCGAGCCTCGTGTTGCTTTCGGCTCGGAGTTACTTCCGCGCGGTCCGATCGGCAAAGTACGCGAGCCTCGTGTTGCTTTCGGCTCGGAGTTACTTCCGAGCGGTCCGAGCGTCAAAGTCCGCGAGCCTCGTGTTGCTTTCGGCTCGGAGTTACTTCCGCGCGGTCCTAGCGGCAAAGTACGCGAGCCTCGTGTTGCTTTCGGCTCGGAGTTACTTCCGCGCGGTCCGATCGGCAAAGTACGCGAGCCTCTTGTTGCTTTCGGCTCGGAGTTACTTCCGCGCGGTCCGAGCGGCAAAGTACGCGAGCCTCGTGTTGCTTTCGGCTCGGAGTTACTTCCGCGCGGTCCGATCGGCAAAGTACGCGAGCCTCGTGTTGCTTTCGGCTTCGAGTTACTTCCGCGCGGTCCTAGCGGCAAAGTACGCGAGCCTCGTGTTGCTTTCGGCTCGGAGTTACTTCCGCGCGGTCCTAGCGGCAAAGTACGCGAGCCTCGTGTTGCTTTCGGGTCGGAGTTACTTCCGCGCGGTCCGATCGGCAAAGTACGCGAGCCTCGTGTTGCTTTCGGCTTGAGTTACTTCCGCGCGGTCCGACCGGCAAAGTCCGCGAGCCTCGTGTTGCTTTCGGCTTGGAGTTACTTCCGCGCGGTCCTAGCGGCAAAGTACGCGAGCCTCGTGTTGCTTTCGGCTCGGAGTTACCTCCGCGCGGTCCGATCGGCAAAGTACGCGAGCCTCGTGTTGCTTTCGGCTTGGAGTTACTTCCGCGCGGTCCTAGCGGCAAAGTACGCGAGCCTCGTGTTGCTTTCGGCTCGGAGTTACTTCCGCGCGGTCCTAGCGGCAAAGTACGCGAGCCTCGTGTTGCTTTCGGCTCGGAGTTACTTCCGCGCGGTCCGATCGGCAAAGTACGCGAGCCTCGTGTTGCTTTCGGCTCGGAGTTACTTCCGCGCGGTCCTAGCGGCAAAGTACGCGAGCCTCGTGTTGCTTTCGGCTCGGAGTTACTTCCGCGCGGTCCTAGCGGCAAAGTACGCGAGCCTCGTGTTGCTTTCGGCTCGGAGTTACTTCCGCGCGGTCCGACGACAAAGTACGCGAGCCTCGTGTTGCTTTCGGCTCGGAGTTACTTCCGCGCGGTCCTAGCGGCAAAGTACGCGAGCCTCGTGTTGCTTTCGGCTCGGAGTTACTTCCGCGCGGTCCTAGCGGCAAAGTACGCGAGCCTCGTGTTGCTTTCGGCTCGGAGTTACTTCCGCGCGGTCCTAGCGGCAAAGTACGCGAGCCTCGTGTTGCTTTCGGCTCGGAGTTACTTCCGCGCGGTCCGATCGGCAAAGTACGCGAGCCTCGTGTTGCTTTCGGCTCGGAGTTACTTCCGCGCGGTCCTAGCGGCAAAGTACGCGAGCCTCGTGTTGCTTTCGGCTCGGAGTTACTTCCGCGCGGTCCTAGCGGCAAAGTACGCGAGCCTCGTGTTGCTTTCGGCTCGGAGTTACTTCCGCGCGGTCCGAGCGGCAAAGTACGCGAGCCTCGTGTTGCTTTCGGCTCGGAGTTACTTCCGCGCGGTCCTAGCGGCAAAGTACGCGAGCCTCGTGTTGCTTTCGGCTCGGAGTTACTTCCGCGCGGTCCGAGCGGCAAAGTACGCGAGCCTCGTGTTGCTTTCGGCTCGGAGTTACTTCCGCGCGGTCCGAGCGGCAAAGTACGCGAGCCTCGTGTTGCTTTCGGCTCGGAGTTACTTCCGCGCGGTTCTATCGGCAAAGTACGCGAGCCTCGTGTTGCTTTCGGCTCGGAGTTACTTCCGCGCGGTCCTACGCGAGCCTCGTGTTGCTTTCGGCTCGGAGTTAGTTCCGCGCGGTCCTAGCGGCAAAGTACGCGAGCCTCGTGTTGCTTTCGGCTCGGAGTTACTTCCGCGCGGTCCTAGCGGCAAAGTACGCGAGCCTCGTGTTGCTTTCGGCTCGGAGTTACTTCCGCGCGGTCCGATCGGCAAAGTACGCGAGCCTCGTGTTGCTTTCGGCTCGGAGTTACTTCCGCGCGGTCCTAGCGGCAAAGTACGCGAGCCTCGTGTTGCTTTCGGCTCGTAGCTACTTTCGAGCGGTTCGGACAACAAAGTCCGCGAGCCCTGTGTTACTACTGCTCGGGGCTGCTTCCGAACGTTTCGGGCAATCAACCTTTTGTTCTCCGTATTGTTTTTTTAAGCTATCTTAGCTATTTTCTCGTAAAAGTTAAATTTTCGCGTTTTGTGCTGTTTTTCGAGCTCTCTGCTGGCGATCGTCTATGTTCTTAAATCTCGTGTTATTTTCTTGAGCTCTTCGTAATTTCGGCCGACGAGCGGCTAAGTTTACGAGTTTTGTGTTGCTTTCTGCACGTAGTTACTTCCGAGCGGTCCGACCGTCAAAGTACGCGAGCCTCGTGTTGCTTTCGGCTCGGAGTTACTTCCGCGCGGTCCTAGCGACAAAGTACGCGAGCCTCGTGTTGCTTTCGGCTCGGAGTTACTTCCGCGCGGTCCGATCGGCAAAGTACGCGAGCCTCGTGTTGCTTTCGGCTCGGAGTTACTTCCGCGCGGTCCTAGCGGCAAAGTACGCGAGCCTCGTGTTGCTTTCGGCTCGGAGTTACTTCCGCGCGGTCCTAGCGGCAAAGTACGCGAGCCTCGTGTTGCTTTCGGCTCGGAGTTACTTCCGCGCGGTCCGATCGGCAAAGTACGCGAGCCTCGTGTTGCTTTCGGCTCGGAGTTACTTCCGCGCGGTCCTAGCGGCAAAGTACGCGAGCCTCGTGTTGCTTTCGGCTCGGAGTTACTTCCGCGCGGTCCTAGCGGCAAAGTACGCGAGCCTCGTGTTGCTTTCGGCTCGGAGTTACTTCCGCGCGGTCCTAGCGGCAAAGTACGCGAGCCTCGTGTTGCTTTCGGCTCGGAGTTACTTCCGCGCGGTCCGATCGGCAAAGTACGCGAGCCTCGTGTTGCTTTCGGCTCGGAGTTACTTCCGAGCGGTCCGACCGTCAAAGTCCGCGAGCCTCGTGTTGCTTTCGGCTCGGAGTTACTTCCGCGCGGTCCTAGCGGCAAAGTACGCGAGCCTCGTGTTGCTTTCGGCTCGGAGTTACTTCCGCGCGGTCCGATCGGCAAAGTACGCGAGCCTCGTGTTGCTTTCGGCTCGGAGTTACTTCCGCGCGGTCCTAGCGGCAAAGTACGCGAGCCTCGTGTTGCTTTCGGGTCGGAGTTACTTCCGCGCGGTCCGATCGGCAAAGTACGCGAGCCTCGTGTTGCTTTCGGCTTTGAGTTACTTCCGCGCGGTCCTAGCGGCAAAGTACGCGAGCCTCGTGTTGCTTTCGGCTCGGAGTTACTTCCGCGCGGTCCTAGCGGCAAAGTACGCG